>NC_135530.1:6140000-6272500 GCF_051989575.1 Stigmatopora nigra
AGTAGATATTTAGATATTAAACTTTCTCTCATATGTATAATTTTGAGAGCTGGTTTCAACAGTACTTAGATATTAAACTATCTCTCATGAATATAATTTTGAGACCTGGTTTCAAAAGTAAACTCTCTGTCATAATTTGACCGGCGACCAAACGGCACCAAAAAAACGGCAACCAAAAGACTGGCGACCAAAAGACCGGCAACCAAAAGACCGGTGATCCAAAGATCGGCAACCAAAAGACCGGCAACCAAAAGACCGGCAACCAAAAGACCGGCGACCAAAAGACCGGCGACCAAAAGACCGGCAACCAAAAGACCGGCGACCAAACGTCCGGTCACGGATTAATCACATGGGCTCACCGTGACGCTGAACTGGGACACGGAGATGTTGTTGGGGTGCACGCTGAGGCGAACACACTGCTTGATGTCAGACGCAAAGCGGCGCGGCTCCTTCGAGCGCTCGCATTTCTCTTTTCTGGTGCACCTGTAAAAAAAAAAAAAAAAACAGGAAGACAAAAAGTGTTATTCATGGGTCTGTTGGGAACATTCCTCAGATTTCCCTCACAAGTGGATTCCCATTACAATGCATGGACATAGCTATGTGTTGAAAAACAATGGTGGCTCTATACGTGTAAGTAGAGCGGGCCCTTTGGGGAGGAGGCAGGTTTGAATCCCTAGCATTAACAGTCAATGCCAAGTGCAGGTAGAGGTGGCGGTTTAGACATATTAAAATGTCATTTAAAAAACGATTAAACCATTTTTTTTAAAACTAGGTCTACAATGTCTTCTGTGTCTGTCTTGCTACTGCCACCAATGAAATTTCCTCAATATGAGATGAAATAAAGTTCTAATGTAATCCAAACCAAAATATTGGTTTACATCCAGAATTTGGTGAGAGCTTGTTTGACGAAATACAGTGTTCCCTCGCTACTTCGCGGCTCAGCCACCGCGGACTCAGAGCTTCGCGGATTTTTTGGGGGAAAAAAATTAATAACTATATAAATATTACATCGAAACAACATAATTTACAGTTTTTTTTTGTTATAACATGAATTTCACTCTCTCTCTACCCGTATTCTATATGGTGTACTGTATACAGGGGGGTAAAAAAATAAAATAAAATAATAAACATTAAAAAGGTGTTTTTTTAAAAATTATATTCAAATTAAGCATTTTTGAAGGGGGAATCCCTACTTCACGGAAATTCACTTATCGCGGGTGGTCCCGGTCCCCATTAACCGCGATGACCGAGGGAACACTGTACTGCAAAATGTTGCCATTTGGGAAAAGCTATCCATATGGCTTTTGTCCTACTGTACCACACCTTTCTGCACGGGGAGAGAAATACACACATGATGCACTACTATCATTATAAGCGCTGGTCCACATAGCACAAACACGCATGGAAGGCCTCATGGGAGAGTCATTACTTGGCCCACTAGCCATGACCCCACTTTGGAGTCCAAGCCATTTCTTGATCCCCCTCGCAGCAATCAAGGGGAAATTGACACTTAGAATGGAACATATTCATCATTTGTCTTTATGGTACAATAAGTAGAACAAAAGCTACCACAAACACCAGCTTGCTGTGATGTAATTGTCTTATGCCTGCTCTTAATGACGCTATGATGAGGTTTGGAAGTAAAAACATACACAATGAGTCCAGTGAGGGAACTATCTAATGGAGAATTTGGTCTATGTGAGCATGTGTGGTGTACTTATTAGGCCATTTGTCTGGCTTACACCAGGCCACTGATGCCTCCTTAAGATGCCGCTAAGGCGGAGCCCTTCTTGATATTATACCACTCCATCTGCCTGGAATGGGAGTTAACAATATTATAAAAGTCTATTTCAATCTAAGGATATGAATGTCAATTTTTTAAAGAAAATGCATTACAACAGGTGTTAAAAGTATTTCAATCTAAGGATATGAATGTCATTTTTTTAAGAAAATGCATTACAACAGGTGTTAAAAGTCTTTCAATCTAAGGATATGAATGTCATTTTTTTAAAGAAAATGCATTACAACAGGTGTTAAAAGTCTATTTCAATCTAAGGATATGAATGTCAATTTTTTAAGGAAAATGTATTACAACAAGAGTTAAAAGTCTTTCAATCTAAGGATATGAATGTCAATTTTTTAAGGAAAATTTATTACATCAGGTGTTAAAAGTCTATTTCAATATAAGGATATGAATGTCATTTTTTTAAAGAAAATGTATTACAACAGGCTTTAAAAGTCTATTTCAATATAAGGATATGAATGTCAATTTATTAAAGAAAATGCATTACAACAGGTGTTAAAAGTCTATTTCAATCTAAGGATATGAATGTCAATATTTTTAAGAAAATGCATTACAACAGGGGTAGGGAACCCATGGCTTGGGAGCCATATGTGGCTCTTTTGATGGGTGTATATGGCTCTCCGCGAACCTGTGTGGCAACTGTGGCGCCAAAACTATCTCTAGCGCCTTTTTAAATCATAATTTTTCTTCATTAGACCAGGAGTGGGCAAACTTTTCGGCCCGGGAGCCACATTGACTTTAAAAATGTGACAGATGGGGCGGGTCAGCACAAGATATGATACATATAAAAAAGTGCATCCGTTAAAAGTACATATGAAACATAAACATAAAAAAAGGACTCAAGTATTAACATACTCAGCACTCATAATTCAAGTAAAAAATATAAAGTACAAAGTAAAGTAAAAAGGAATGTATTAAGAAATATTAAAATGTAATTTTAAAAATATATAGAGGGGCTGCAAAACATGAAAAACAAATAAGAGTGGACAGAGCTACTGCCACTGGCTTCCATGACTGACGGCGCCATCTCAAGGAAAAAAAACAAACATTATTTGGACAACGTCGGCGGGCCAGAATAAAAAACCTAACGGGGCCGTATGTGGCCCGCGGGCCGTATTTTGCACATTAATGCATTAGACTCTTCTGCATGCACACTCTCATTGAAACTCATTGATTAGCAACAGTGAAATAATGTTCTCAAAAGAATTCCGACGTTTTTTTTACTTTCAAAGTGTTGAAATGAATAATAAATGCTTACATTTTCATGTATTTTTACTTTAAAATTATGGCTCTCAAGGAATAATGCTTGAAAATATCAATTGTTTATGGCTCTCTTCATCAAAATGGTTCCCGTGATTGTAGACATACTAATATAGCATCACAAGGATGCTTAAGCAAACAAGCTGATGTGAATAATGAACTATATCCTTCCATCCTAACCAAGTACTTTAATGTGTTTTGAGTACAACAGTAGCCTCGGTATTGATTCAGCTGAGACGCATTGATGACCCTGTCGAAAAACAATATGGCCATTTTACACCGTGTATGCAAACACAGTGTAACCCTTCTTATTGATCTTTGTTGCATGGATTTGTATCCAAAGCCCACAAACGTAATTAAACATCTACAAGAGCATTTCAGTGGACTAACATTGCCGATTTTCTTCACAGTGATCAATGCTATTTACTCAGTTGGACAGGTTGATGTAGTTTTTTTGTGGAATTCCAACTTGGTTTCATTCATTCGGGTAGCATCTCGAAACAATGAAGCATATACCGTATTTTCACGACTATAAGGCGCACCGCATTATAAGGCGCACCCTCAATGAATGACATTTTTCCATATATAAGGTGCACTGTATTATAAGACGCACTGTATTACTCTTGTTCGTTTTGTGTTTTGCGGCTTTTATGTTTTAATGATTTGATGATTTTAATGATTGATGCTGTTTATTCTGTCTAATCACCCTCTTGCTACCTGCCACAATGTAATTTCCCGAATACGGGATGAATAAAGTTATCCAATCCAATCCAATCCAATCCAATAAGCTGCACTGTATTATAAGGCGCACTGTATTATAAGGTGCACTGTATTATAAGGCGCACTGTCTATTTTGGAGAAAATTTAAGACTTTTAAGTGTGCCTTATAGTCGTGAAAATACGGTAATTGCTATTGACTTCCAGGTATGAAGCATTCACTACACAGTCACCTCTAGAGCCAGCCATTGTTGATGTTTTGGATTTTTTGTATAAAATCTTGCAGTGGGGGAGGAGCTATATGATGGAGGATTTTGTAAACTAAGATGGCATCTGCATATTTAACAGTATTGTTTGAGTTCAGGCGTTTGTGTTTTTTTTAATATCCGACAGTGGTGGTTTTTCGTTTTTGGTTTTCTGTTTTTTCCCTATATAAGGCGCACTGGATTATAAGGCGCACTGTCTATTTTGGAGAAAATTTAAGACTTTTAAGTGCGCCTTATAGTCTTGAAAATACGGTACACAAAAATAAAGGTGTTTTAAAGGTTAAAAATGGCCGTTATCTTCTATTCTGAGTGTGTAAAAACAGACTCCTCTATTGGTTTGGCATTGATTGCACCGACAAGAAGCTCTCGAACAAACAAGAAGAAGACTTCAAGCGTGAAGCGATCGATGCTTACCAACGTTTGTCCAGAGAAGAAATCTAGCAAGCATAGAGGAGGTTTGTTCTCAAAATACGCAAAGTAGGATTCAAACGATGTGGGCATAAATGTGTTAATTGATCCAAATAGAAATGACTAGGAGCGAGTGCGGCGTCCAATCTGTCTTCCCGTCACGCGCCACGGCGGGCTTGATGGCCTCGTTAGCCACTGACGTGACTGACAGCTGACAGACTGGCATTATTGAATGCTGAAGGTGCGTTCACCAGGTAAACGGTCTGAAGAGTTTGAGTGTAGATGGATGTCAGCCAAGAAAAGAGTATTGTTTTAAAAATAAAAACATAGGAAGTAGTTCAGAATGACTGCCATTAAGTATTGCTGTACATTTGTACCATTTTGTCAGTAAAAAAAGGGTTTACCTAACAGATATTTTAAAAATACTTAAATTATTTGTCTCTCTCTACATATTTCTATATATATATTTGCGTACATATTTGTATATATGTGTACATATTTGTATATATGTGTACATATTTGTATATATGTGTACATATGTGTACATATTTGTATATATGTGTAAATATTTGTATATATGTGTACATATGTGTACATATTTGTATATATATGTGTACATATTTGTATATATATGTGCTTACATATTTGTATATATGTGTACATATCTGTATATATATGTGTACATATTTGTATATATGTGTACATATTTGTATATATGTGTACATATTTGTATATATGTGTGTACATATTTGTATATATATGTGTGTACATATTTGTATATATATGTGTGCATATTTGTATATATATGTGTGTACATATTTGTATATATATGTGTGTACAAATTTGTAGATATATGTGTACATTTGTATATATATATGTGTACATATTTGTATATGTATGTGTGTATGTGTATGTATATATATATGTATATATATATATATATATATATATATATATATATATATATATATATATATATATATATATATATATATATATATATATATATATATATATATATATATATATATATATATATATATATATATATATATATATATATATATATATATATATATATATATATATATATATATATATATATATATATATATATATATATATATATATATATATATATATATATATATATATATATATATATATATATATATATATATATATAGAGAGAGAGAGAGAGAGAGAGAGAGAGAGAGAGAGAGAGAGAGAGATAGATGAGCCTGCGATATTCGAGGGATTATTGTATTAGTGTTTTTATCATGGGATGCGCTTATTTAGATGCATGAGTCTGTTTAGATATGTTCTGATTGCATGCATGCGTGCATAGATTGTTTTTGCACTCAAGTACCACTTGAAAACTACGAGATAGCGCCAAGAAAAAGAAAGCATCAGATGGAGCATTTTGAAAGCAGAATGAGGAGAATCAAAACAGGTGAGGCTAGTGCTTGAATAGAAAGGAACGCATCCATAGGAAGGAATGTTTATGTTATACTTGCATGCATTGGAAGTCAAAGCAAGGAGGGAGTGTTGAGGCCCATTCTCCATAAACGCTGAGTGCTTGTCAAGGACAATGACTTCAAGCATGCAGACACAACACACACACACACACACACACACACACACACACACACACACACACACACACACACACACACACACACACACACACTCACACATTCACACACACACTCACACACTCACACACTCCTGTTGATTTCCTCCCTATTGATTGCCTTTCTCCTCTTCCCCTCGGCTCTGGGAGCTCCCCTCACCAATCTATAGAGTAAATAAAGCCTATGCTGATCGAAAGCGTAGAAAAGACAGGCGGGGTGATTTCAAGGTTGACTGGGAAACAGCAGCGTGACACTCACTTTGAACACTTTCAAGTAAACATTCCAACTTTAAAAATGGCTTCCACTGATGAAAACGTGACCGTACGTTTGGTCGCCAGTCAAATGGTGACAGATAATTTACTGTTGAAGCCAGCTCTCAAAATTATATTCATGAGAGATAGTTTAATATCTAAATATCTACTCTCTCTCTCTCTTAGATATTAAAGGGTTTAATATCTAAGAGAGAGAGAGTTTAATATCTAAGAGAGAGAGAGAGAGAGTTTAATATCTAAGTACTGTTTAATATCTAAGTAATGTTTAATATCTAAGTACTGTTTAATATCTAAGTAATGTTTAATATCTAAGAAGTGTTTAATATCTAGGTAGTGTTTAATATCTAAGTACTGTTTAATATCTAAGTAGTGTTTAATATCTATGTGCTGTTTAATATCTAAGTGCTGTTTAATTTCTAACTACTGTTTAATATCTAAGTACTGTTTAATATCCAAATACTGTTTAATATCCAAGTACCGTTTAATATCCAAGTACCGTTTAATATCCAAGTACTGTTTAATATCTAAGTACTGTTTAATATCTAAGTACATTTGACCGGCGACCAAAAGACCGGTGACCAAAAGACCGGCGACCAAAAGACCGGCAACCAAAAGACTGGCGACCAAGCGTCCGTTCACGTGAAAATGGCGGCCTCAATTCAAGAAATGAATTAAATTGGGTGTCTTTTTGCATATGGTAGACACACAAATAGACTACTTGGCCAAACACAAGTGATTCCATTTTGGAGCTGTTTCCAATCGCAGGAGGCTTCTTTGCGCAGTCACAAATTTGATGGGTGGTTGTGAAGTGGAGCCTGAGAGGATGAGCAGATTCTATCAGGCTAAGTGTGACAGGGCAATCTGTGGACACCCATTTGCCGCGTGGCCAGGAGCATGACCAGGGCGTTAATAGGCTTCTCACAAACACGCTTACATAGCGGCAAAAAGACAAGGAATCGCACACACATACACACGTTCAAAAGTTCAAATCAGACTCTAAAAAGTATACAGTGGTACTTCGTAATAACAGTTAAATTTCGGGCAAATATTTATCTTGAGAAAATTGGATATACGAGTATCCAAGAGGCTGCTAATAAGATCAGAAAAATACTTGTTTAATGTCTCTATGAGCACATTTTCAGTGTTTTTTTTTTTACCGTTAGTCAGTGCTAATACGAGATGAGTGTATATACTACTTCTCGTTGGCAAGTAGTCGTGTATTATCCTACTGTGAGGACATTTGTGTGCATCATTTTTGGACTATTTTGAAGGGAAGACAAAAGCAAACAACCCTCGATATGTTGCATCTGAAAGTCAGGGTGGAGGCGGGGCAAATAGAGCCAATCCGGGAGAAGAAAGGTATACAAATTTAAAACAAAATTAGAATTAAGTCTAGTGTACAGTTAGATTAAACGTATTTTAGAGTGTGTCTGCATTGTAATCCAAGTTCATTAAGATCTTATTTTAATACTATTAAACACATCTTAGTACTATTAAACCACTAGTTATTTGTTACTTTGTTAATAGATGGCATATTAGAACAAATACAAATGTTTTGCCAATCTTTAGTAATATTAAAAACATTTTAGTACTATTAAACCACTAGTTATGTGTTATTTTGTTAATAGATGGCGAATTAGAACAAATAAAAAAATCCAATCTTTAGTACTATTAAACACATTAGTACTATTAAACCATTAGTTATTGTTACTTTTTAATAGTTGGTGAATTAGAACAAAATATTTTTTTTTCCAATCTTTAGTACTATTAGATACACATTAGTACTATTAAATCGTTAGTTATTGTTCCTTTGTTAATAGACGGCAAATTAGAACAAATAAAAATGTTTTACCAATCCAATATCCAGTTTTGGGTGTTTTTTTTCAGAGGGTTGGAACAAATTAATTTGTTTTTAGTTCATTTCTATGGGAAACGTTCATTTGACTTATGAGTAAATCCACATACGAGCTCAGTCCCAGAAAGAATGAAGCTCTTATCTCAAGTTACCACTTTATACAATTTGAACTACTTCAAAGCCAAAATAGGGGAGTGTATTGTCGCAATAAAATAAAGAATAATGACATTTAAATTCAGTGACTCCATTCTATTTCCCCCCTCCCCCCCAAAAAAAATCTTAATATATCTAAAAAAATAATAGTAATAAAAAAAAACAGGTCTTAAAACTCATGACACAATTTGATTGCCTTCATATTTTATAAAACTACCGTATTTTCATGACTATAAGGCGCATCACATTATAAGGCGCACCCTCAATGAATGACATTTTCCATATATAAGGCGCACTGTATTATAAGGCGCACTGTATTATAAGGCGCACTGTATTATAAGGCGCACTGTTTTATAAGGCGCACTGTATTATAAGGCGAACCGTCTATTTTGGAGAAAATTTAAGACTTTTAGGTGCGCCTTATAGTCGTGAAAATACGGTAATTGCTATTGACTTCCAGGTATGAAGTACTCACTCACTACACAGTCACCTCTAGAGCCAGCCATTGTTGATGTTTTGGATTTTTCTGTATAAAATCTTGTGGGGGAGGAGCGATATGATGGGAGATGTTGTAAACTAAGATGGCATCTGCATATTTAACAGTATTGTTTCAGTTCAGGCGTTTGTGTTTTTTTAATATCCGACAGTGATGGTTTTTGGTTTTATGTTTTTTACATATATAAGGCGAACTCGTTTATAAGGCGTATTGTCTATTTTGGAGAAAATTTAAGACTTTAAAGTGCGCCTTATAGTCGTGAAAACACGGTACATATAAACGAAGGAATATACCCAAAATGATTGCATTATCTTGCCAAAATATACATGATGAAAAATAGACCAATTTTGAGTAGTTTCTCACTCTGTTCACACGTTTCCTTTCCATCCTTCTACTTGTCTTTTCTTTGTATCTCAGCCCCATTTTTCCTCCAGTTTTTTGGTCAATATGCTCCTCTCACATCTTTGCCCTCGCCGTGTCCTCTCCTCACCAGCGGGGATGGAGGTGCTAAATGCAGGCCACTAAAAAACACACTCACTCGCACACATCTCGACGTGCAAGCTATACCCGAGGGCTAGCACTGACACGAGAAAGCCATTTTCAATTTGCGGCGGAGTGGGAAATCAAGCAACCGCCCTTCCCACCCTCCCCAGTAGAGAGACGGGAGTTTGACAGCTGGCGGCAAAGAGTGCGAATGCAAGCGACAGATGGAAAGACGTCGACGCCGGACGGACCGGCTTCAAGTTGAATGGGGGCTAGGCTGGAAAGTGAACAGCTTAGACTACAAATTGGACATTTGCATGCTAGTTACCACGTTTTTCACGTCAGGTTCTGGTGACTTGACATAAGAGCAGCGTGCGCAATTGCGGACTACTCTCGTCTTCTCTGCGCAGCAGCAATCATATAGCGTGCAGTAAATAAAATCCATTTTTTTACCCCTTTCCCCATGATGGCTCTGTTTACGTGGCAACCAGAAGTAGTAGTTATGTACACTCTTATGTTTTTTTGTGTTTTACAGCATGTTTTACATGAAAAATTAGAGGGAACATTGACATGCACCTGACACGACATGGAGAAGAATAACGCCCGCGTATTTTTCGGACTATAAGTCGCACTAGCCAAAGTATAATAAATATATACAAGTTACACTGGAGCAATGTTCCCTTTAAGCTGCGCATGTGCGCACTACTCTCGTCTTCTCTGCACAGCAGCAATCATATGGCGCGCAGTAAATAAAATCCAATTTTCTTTTTACCCCTTTCCCCATGATGGCGCCGTTTACGCGGCAACCAGTGGTAGTTGCTCTGTCCAATCTTGTTTTTTTGTGTTTTACAGCCTTTTTACATGAAAAATTAGAGAGAACATTGACATGCACCTGCTTATGGCAGGTATGATACTAGTGTACCCATAGCGAGCAATGATAATGTCGCTCAAACTGGTACTCAGTGCAGTCAGAGAGGTTGTCTTTCTGCCCAGACCAAAGAAAAATTAGAGGGAACATTGCATAAGAGTGGCTTAGGTCTTTTTGCCACTGAGTGAGTGAGAAAAAGATAAAAAGGGGACGTACGAGTGACACTTTATCCCTAGAGGGCAACAGCAAGCGAGGTGACATATGGCGAGTTTGGCAAGCATTTTATAATAGCTGAGTTGCAGTGAAATGGCAGCTGGACTTTGGACAGAAGATTTCAAATCTAGTAAATGTACTGTATTGTATTGTACTTACGTGTTATGAAGGACACACCAGCCACAGTGAGGATCTCCAGAACCGAGACATTCGCTACAGGTGGAGTACTGACCGCAGGCTTCCACTGGCATCCTGGAGAGCTGGAGAGATGAAGAGGAAGTCAAACTACAAAAAGTCATCTGATGGAAGTCTACAAACGATAACCTCTTAGCATTTTGAGATTAAAAACATTCATTAAAGCCTTTTTTTCTGATTTCCGGCACCGACCGCCATCATAGTCGAGGGCTTTCGGGCATCCTCTTGTTACCACGACGACAGCAGATGCGAATAACAGGCAATTATTGACTGCCATCGCTTTGTCACGGCAAAGCCGAAGTGGAGTCGTTACAAGGTTGGATGCCCGGACGTTTGGTCGCCGGTCTTTTGGTTGCCGGTCAAATGGTGACAGAGTTTACTGTTGAAACCAGCTCTCAATATTATATTCATGAGAGAGAGTTTAATATTACTTATAAGTACTGTTTAATATTTAAGTACTGTTTAATATCCAATTACTGTTTAATATCCAACTACTGTTTAATATCCAAGTACTGTTTAATATCCAAGTACTGATTAATATCTAAGTACTGTTTAATATCTAAGTACTGTTTAATATCTAAGTACTGTTTAATATCTAAGTATTGTTTAATATCCAAGTACTGTTTAATATCTAAATACTGTTTAATATCTAAGTACTGTTTAATATATAAGTACTGTTTAATATCTAAGTACCGTTTAATATCTAAATACTGTTTAGTATCTGAGTACTGTTTAATATCTAAATACGGTTTACTATCTAAGTACGGTTTAATATCCAAGTACTCTTTTATATCTAAGTACTGTTTAATATCTAAGTACATTTGACCGGCAACCAAAAGACCGGCAACCAAAAGAACGGCGACCAAAAGAACGGCGACCAAAAGAACGGCGACCAAAAGAACGGCGACCAAAAGAATGGCGACCAAAAGAAAGGTGACCAAAAGAACGGTGACCAAAAGACTGGCAACCAAAAGAATGGCAACCAAAATAATGGCAACCAAAAGACCGGCGACCTAACGTTCGGTCACGGGCCGAAAAGTATGCCCACCCCTGGACTATGTGTTAAATTATGAAAGATACAGTCCCATTGTTTGCATGGGTTCTGTCTGGCTGCTCTTGACATAACAAAGCCCAGGATGAGCTGACACGGGTGTGAGCGTGCCGGGAGATTTGGGTTTCATAGCCGCTCGTGATAAAATGGCTGCCAAACCCTCACGCAGGTGACACAATGGCCTTTTTTTTTTTTACTCTTAGCGGCGAACCCCCGGTGTGCAGCGAGCGTCGGCGTGGCTCGTACGCCCTGAGATTCCATCTCGAACTCATCCCCTTTATCTAGCTAATGCAAATTGGCCTCTGCCTCAGCGGGAGGGGAGCAAACACACCGGTTGATTCACACACACACACACACTCACACTAAGATCCACCCCTATTGTTTTTCCACGTGTAATAACATGCAGCATTGCTCCTGAGGTTGACAAGGAGACGCAACGGCTTCAAATCCAGAATGCGCTCAACTGTGTGTGCACAGGAGTCGAATAGTGGGGTGCAGCTTTTTGTCACTACGCTCAGGTTTCTGACATCTGTCGTGTCTGTACTCAACAGACACCTCAAAATTGAAGTTGCGGAGGGAGCCAAAGTGTGCCATTGATCTGTTGTGCTATAAGAAGGAAGGTTATGGCTTAGCACTTCCATGCCAAGAAGTGCAAACTATGTTCCAGATTTTTCCTGTCATTTTAGGCAACTTGGCATTACGAGAAGTGGATTATGTTTTGGCAGAATTTCCAAGAAATGTCTATGATCCATAACATTTTCAAAGGTTTTTCTTTCGACCTTGCATGACCGGACGTTTGGTCGCCGGTCAAATGTACTTAGATATTAAACAGTACTTAGATATTAAACTATCTTTCGCTTAGATATTTAACTCTCTCTCTCATGAATATAATTTTGAGAGCTTGTTTCAAAAGTAAACTATCTGTCACCATTTGACCGGCGACCAAAAGACCGGCGACCAAACGTCCGAGCACTTTTTCGGCCTTGGGGCCACATTGACTCTACAAATTTGACAGGTGGGCCGGGTCAGCACAAGATACGATACATATAAAAAAGTGCATCCGTTAAGAGTACATATGAAACATAAACAGAAAAAAAGGACTAAAGTATTAACATACTCATCACTCATCATTAAAGTAATGAGTATCAAGTACAAAGTAAAGTAAAAAGGAATGTATTAAGAAATATTAAAATGGAATTTTAAAAAAAGCTGTAAAAAACACAAAAAACAAATAAGAGTGGACAGAGCTACTGCCACTGGCTTCCGCATGATGCCGCCATTTTGGGGAAAATAAAATAAAATAAAAAAACATTATTTGAACAACGTCGGCGGGCCTGATTAAAAAGCCTAATGGGGCCTTATGTGGCCCGCCTGCCATAGTTTGCCCAGTCGCTGGCACACATTCAGATGCCCCGAAAAAGTCAAGCCTCATTTCCAGAGTGCGGGTTTCGATAGCATTCACTCTGTCTCATGATACTTTTGAAAATGGAGAACGTGGATGACATTACAATGGGAATAAAACACAGGGACGGTGTTGCTGGTAATGCCCTCCTCTTTCTTGAATTTGCAAACGGCAGCCATTAGAAGCAAAACCCGGACTCCCTTCTTTGTGCACAGTAGGCTTAGATGGAATATAATGAGGCTTTTATAAAGACGGGAACTCAAGATCGCACTTCAAGTACATTTGATGCCTTAATGCGTAAGGATAGAAATGTTTCGTAATGGCAGCGTAATGCAGAAGAGTGAGAAATGTCGAGACAATCCCAATCCCGGTGACCCATGACTCAACCCGTCCAGGGAAAATGCGATCTTTTACAAAATGTGCCTCATCCCCGCCTTAAAAAATAAACAGCAAAGTATCAATTGGACAGTAGAAAAGCCATACTGCAATATCTTAGTGCAGAATTGTGAGCGTGCCAGTAACAAGACATTATGGAGTTAAATATACACTATGAGATGTACCGGCAGCCCTCCGGCTGTGCGTGTAATGTATGTGTAGTACTCATCTCCAATTAAATACCACGCAGTTATGCCTGTTACAGCTGAGGGATTCGGCTACAATCAAAGTGAAATGATTATGTACCTCAGTGCCAAAGGAAAAGCACAATCATGGACGACCCATTGTTGTGTAAATCGCAATTAATCACCCGCCATACTGTGAGCTACACTAATATTACACAAATTACTGAACTTTTAATGGCCACTATGGCATATACATTGTTTCGCCCTAATGAGTGATGAGGGCAATGTCAGCCGCCAATCTCCTTCACGCTTGACGTGCCGCTCACTTCGTAGATCGTTGGTTTTGTGACTGGACGTTTGGTCGCCAGTCTTTTGGTCGCTGGTCAAATGGTGACAGAGAGTTTACTGTTGAAACCAGCTTTCAAAATTATATTCATGAGAGAGTTTGATATCCAAATATCTACTATATTAAACAGTACTTTGATATTAAACATTACTTGTATATTAAACAGTACTTAGATATTAAACATTACTTAGATATTAAACAGTAATTAGATATTAAACCAGACATGGGAAAACTACGGCCCACGGGCCACATCCGGCCCATTAGGCCTTTTAATCCGGCCCGCCGATGTTGTCCAAATAATGTTTTTTTTTTTACCCCAAGATGGCGCAGTCACACAGAAGCCAGTGGCAGTAGCTCTGTCCACTCTTATTTGTTTTTGGTGTTTTCCAGCCCTTCTATCTTTTTTTAAATGACATTTTATTATTTCTTAATACATTCCTTTTGACTTGACTTTGTACTTTTTACTTGAATGATAAGTGATGAGTATGTTAATACTTTAGTCCTTTTTTCTGTTTATGTTTCATGTGTACTATTAACGCATGTAGTTTTTTTTTATATGTATCTTATCTTGTGCTGACCCGGCCCATCTGTCAAATTTTTAAAGTCAATGTGGCCCCCGGGTCCAAAAGTTTGCCCACCCTTGTATTAAACTCTCTCTCTGAGATATTAAACTCTCTCTCATGAATATAATTTCGATAGCTGGTTCCAACAGTAAACTCTCGGTCACCATTTGACTGGCAAACAAAAAGGAACCAAAAGACTGCCGACCAAAAGACCAGCGACCAAAAGACCAGCGACCAAAAGTCCGAGCACCGTTTTGGTTTACTATCACGAACTGGCTTAACGAACAGAGCTTGGCGGCCGAATGCGTGCTATTGTTTTCACTTGACGTCCCAAAAAGGTCAGATGAGGAAGCCGTCTAACCTGCTGTCTTTGAGACTGTCTCTGCGTGACAAATGATTGTGATGGGATCAATCATTTTCAGTTATCTTTGGACTCAAGATAGGCTCAAGCGCTTGGAAGGTTTTTTTCAATTTGTGTCATTTTCCCCTCAGAAAAAAAGCTAACCGTAAAAAAGGCCTGCAAAATCCTTTACAAATTGGAAGGAAGGCTTTTAAAAATCAGTGCAATTCCTAAACGTGAATCGTTAGAAAACTGAATTGAAACTCGTTCCTCTTGGATACCCCTTCCATCCTCAGAAAGTTTTGTAGTACTTCAGCAACAGAGATATAACTCGACAGTCACACACACTTTATCTGCATTTTAATCTGGTCGTAAACAACAGACCTCCGACTTTCCCTCGCTCATAAAATATCTGGACAATGACCTTCATTTGGACTATTTCAACTGTGTCAGACGTTCCGCCGGCGTTGCCTCGTAAAAACCCCCGCCAGGCCTTCTTTTGCGCTTAAAGCCTGCGTGAAAGCACTTTCAGTCTTTGCCTATCTGCAGACGGGAGATGAGTTGAGCTAGTACACAATGGGAGGCCATTAAAAAGGAGGACAAAAGGTAGAAAAACTTCCCATACTCAAACGTTTTCTGCCTTGCTGGCTTGACAAGTGTCATTGGCAGTGTTCTGCTTCCTTGTTAGACCGAATTGGGACGCCACATCTAAACACCTTCACCAGTCGAGCAGAAATGAATGGATACTGATACCAAACAGCTTTGAAGCAGTCTCAAATTAGTTGTCTGGCTCCTCTGGGGATGGGGAAGCGGTTGACTTTGAACGTTCCTCACCCAAGTATAGTACACATTCTCAATAATTCACTCTTACAGATCTGCATTTGCTACACGGCATATCAATAATTGAGCACCACCAGTGCGGCGGCGGCGGTGAGACATGGTTTTTACGGCAAATGCTAGGCAACCAGCCCTACGGCTACCAAACATTTCTGATATGAGGTGCAGTTGTATTTTACTTGTAGCTCCTGGAGTTGGTGCCTTTAAAAGAAAAAAAACATTTGTGCAGTACAGATGCTCCCCTACTTACGAACGAGTTAGGTTCCGAGTGCTTGTTCATAAGTTGAAAGTGTTTATAAATTGAAATTGTTCAAATTGAAGTTGATTCAGTGCTATATTTTGTATTATAATGTATGTTTAAGGCTTATATAAGTATATTGAAGGTTTATAGAAGTGCATTTGTATGTTTAAGGCTTTTATAAATAACCGGCATTGGTTTGTACTGAAAAAAATCAATAATGGAGAGAATACATACAGTACTGTATACATACACTAGAGAGATTTACTAGAATCTGGCCGAAAGAAGCTATCCAACTACGATTGCACAGTTTTCTTCTTTTTTTCATCATAAATGATTCGGTAGCACTGTATGGCATCATTCAATTGATTTGCAGCCTTTGTGCAACGTTCAATATTTGGGTCCTGCTGCTCCATCTTTCTGTTTTGAAATAGTACTGACGGTGGAACCATCCAAGTTGTATTCCTGTGCAACGCTCACCATTTTCTCACCCGCATCAAGCTTCTTTATTATTGCCACTTTGGTTTGAAATGAAATGGCTTGCCTCTTCCTTGCACCTTCCTCACTTTTCAGCCTTTTGCTTTTCACCAACCATATTGAATAATGGATGTACCAGATATTTAATGATAGAAATGAAAAAGATACTTGGCGCACTGGAGATACGTTCACGCACTTCCGCACTACAACGAACTGGGCAAAGGAAGGTGGATCCTGGGTAAGCGGAGTCCTCACAGCGCCAGGCGTCGGTATTAGCGGCGTAAAGAAGCACTACTCGGAAAAAGCCGCGCAATACAAAATCGAACTTACCAACATTTTTCGACTTAAACGCAATTTGCAGACATGTTCGTATGTACCGTTAGTTCGTAAGTTAAATATTCGTAAGTAGGGCAGCATCTGTATATTCAAAGAGGAAATCTTCCAATCTTTTTTTTTACGATGACATTATTAAGTTCCACTAGCTCAGAGTTACACAGTGGAGTCTTTCAGGGAGCCACAGGGGGTCTCTGTCGAGCACACCGACCTCTACAGGTCAGTCATCAGTGAATCTGAAGAGGACGTTCCAAGGGTGTGCTTGGAACAGCAGGGGTGGAGCTTAATCGACCCGTTCTGTCGGGATTCTTATTGGTTCTGTCTTTAGACACTCTCCCAGGGTTTGGGTCTCAGGCCTGGACCCAGCATGGCGTCTCCTTCTTATAGATGGTTCAGGACTACTTTTTATTCCGTATTGCGAACTCGGGTTTGTGTTCACCTGAAGCTTGACGCTATTGAAGAAAGTATCTTTTGGTGAATATTGCTTGGGTGGGATTATTCCCCCGATACTCCTCCCGGATACACCTGGGAAGGTCCATGTTTTAACTAGGCTAATAGACTAATTAGCCTAAAAGCCACTCCCATTGCCAAACTGGACAGTTACAATCACTTAGTGTTTATTTTTCCAATATGGACTAATTGAAGAGCCTAAATGTGTAACACAATATGGGATGCAAGGGAATAGAAGACAATGGGAAGAGAAGGAAATTAAGAAACGCTAATCATTTAAATGTGATACAGTGTCTCCATCTTGGAGCTCCAATTATGGAAATTCCAAGAGAGGCGAGAAGTAAGGAATCTAATTTTGCTGGTTAACAGATTTGCAGAAGTGATAATTGGATTCCATGACAAAACGGAATTCTAAATGGACCCAATCCACTGAATCCTAGTCAGTGTTCTAATATTCTTTCTGCCTTGAACTCTTTCGTTTTGATCCTTAACTTTATTCCATGGAAAGGCAATATTGCCTTTAATTTCGACTAGAGAAATTTCACATGGGTTTGGATTCAGTGAGTGTAACATAAAGGTAGAAATGCTGAATCACACATTGTTCATACACTTGGCGTGTGCATAAATGCAGCTATTTTTGCCCTGGAGGTATACAAAGCCTCCCAGTGGCGGCATCCATTAGACAGAGTGCTGCAATGTCACTCTGCATTTCACCTTCCAACAGTGCGAACAACACAGGCACCTTCCTAAGTCCCCATACTCACACTATTTTTTTTTCCATTCTACTAAAATACAACCACGAATTATTTTGCCCTGCAACACATGACCTCGAGCATCTTACTTGGGTCTCGGACATGACGTAGAGGTAGTGGTGATCGGCGGAGAAGGCCATGTCGCGGAGGATCGGTCCGTTTTCCACCGCTTGTACTGTCTCGTACTGCAGGACTCGGGAGGACCCATCCACTCGAATCTGAAAGAAAATTAGGAAAGAGATTTAGTGATTGGATCAATAAAAAACAAATATTTACTGGGTCAAAGCGGTGCTCGGATATTTGGTCACCGGTCTTTTGGTCGCCGGGTCTTTTGGTCGCCGGGTCTTTTGGTCGCCGGGTCTTTGGGTCGCCGGTCTTTTGGTCGCCGGTCTTTTGGTCGCCGGTCAAATGGTGACAGAGAGTTTAATGTTTAAACCAGCTCTCAAAATTATATTCAGAGAGAGAGTTGAATAACGAAGAGAGAGAGTTGAACATTAAGCGAGACAGTTGAATATCTAAGAGAGAGAGAGTTTAATATCTAAGAGAGAGAGAGTTTAATATCTAAGAGAGAGAATTGAATATCTAAGAGAGAGAGCTGAATATCTAAGAGAGAGAGTTGAATATCTAAGAGAAAGATTTTAACATCTACGTACTGTTTAATATCTATGAGCTGGCTTCAACAGTAAACTCTCTAACACCATTTGATCGGCGACCAAAAGACTGGCGACCAAGAGGGACCAAAAGACTGGCGACCAAGAGGGACCAAAAGACTGGCGACCAAAAGAGACCAAAAGACTGGCGACCAAAAGACCGGCGACTAAAAGACCGGCGACCAAACGACCGGCGACCAAACGACCGGCGACCAAAAGACCGGCGACCAAACGTCTGGTCACAAATGGAGTAAATGGTCAGACTGTCTGGCACAGTCTGATCAGAGAGTAACAGATGAGCACAATCCTATGGGTTATCCTCATTATCATCCTGCCACTCAGTCTGCATCTTCTCAATATTATCCATAGATGTTTATGCTAAATAGGGGACCAAACAGATCGCTCACCTTCCCCAACAACTACGAGGCAAAATGAAGTCAGCCTGGCGGCGGAGGCCTATTGTGTCGTGCTAATGTGATAGCAGAGATTAGCATTGTAATCCATTTAGCATAGAGCGGCTAATCCCCTCATTGGCGTCGGAACGGAATCAGATAATGTTGGCTACCACCGCCGTGGTTGCCTTAATGATTGTAGGCTGTTCAAACATTAACACTAAGATGTTTTAATTATGCCAATGAAACATGGTTAGAAGCTCATCATCAGTGGCATTGGAAGATAGGGAGACATTTATGTACTTCTTACAACTAGCTTCATTGCTATAAAAAGATATCGATGGCCTACACCAGTTATTTAGTCCCTGACTAGTGTTGGTGTCCGTTTTTCTACTTATTGTGGCTTGCTGCTGGAAATGTTGCATTTCCTGATCTCTCTAATCAACCCAGCATCCACAGGTTGATTCATTGTCCTTTTCTTCAATGCATTTAGCTGATTGACATTCAAACTTTAAAAAAAACTACCGTGCGGAAGCAGTGTTATCACCCAAGTGTATTGTAATTAATCATAGAGGGACTCGCCTGTCCTTGCTAGCATCTGCTTCAGATCTAATTATCTTTGCTGCCATTTTACCTGCAAAAGCCACTGAGGTGAAACGAGACACGGCCATCAAAATTCCAAAAAGAATCTGTTCACACCTGTCCGACCACATACGTATTCTGCCAGGTGCCCAAAAGTTTTGGAGTTTGCTTTGACCTTTGACCTGATGTTTGGTCGCCGGTCTATTGGTCGCCGGTCAAATGGTGACAGAGAGTTTACTGTTGTAGCCAGCTCTCAAAATTATATTCATAAGAGAGAGTTTAATATCTAAGAGAGAGAGAGAGAGTTTAATATCTAAGGGAGAGTTTAATATGGAAGAGAGAGTTTAAAATGGAAGAGAGAGTTTAATATCTAAGAGAGAGAGTTTAATATCTAAGAGAGAATTTAATATGTAAGAGAGAGTTTAAATATCTAAGTACTGTTTAATATATAAGTACTGTTTAATATCTAAGTAATGTTTAATATCCAACTACTGTTTAATATCTAAGTACTGTCTAATATCCAAGTATTGTTTAATATCTAAGTACTGTTGAATATCTAAGTTCTGTTTAATATCTAAATACTGTTAAATATCTAAGTACTGTTTAATATCTAAGTACTGTTTAATATCTAAGTACTGTTTAATATCTAAGTACTGTTAAATATATAAGTACTGTTTAATATCTAAGTACTTTTGACCGGCGACCAAAAGATCAGAGACCAAGCGTCCGGTCACGGTGTGAGACAGTCTGACCATCTACTCCACTAGATCCCCTCATGGTGGTAAAAATAACAACACATGGGTGACTCAAACTAAAACGAGAAGACAAGACCAAAACTGCCGTTTGTGAACAACACCAAAAACAACAACAAAAAAGACACCACTTGAGAAGATGGTCTTTTTTTAGCCCTTATTTGGAAAGATATTGCAGTCACAGAATGTGTTTCATCTCACTCTCTGCGGGTCCGTTGGCTAGAAAAAGGCGCGATGCAGTCAGGGAAGCCATTCCGGTGCGAAAGCCACAGGATTATCTTCTCGCTGCGTCTACATTTTGGCAGTGAACGTGACAAAAGGCACATTGGAAACTTCCTTGCACTCTGTAAGGAATCAATTTGCCACAGGCTCCGACCGCAACGCTGAGCCCACAACCCAACAATAACCGTGGAGAAGGACGGTGTGCTTGCTAGGCAATGGAATATGGATTCTGCGGGGCAAGAGTCACACGGTTAAGTAGCGTGCTAAGCATAGCACAATGGCGACTAACACCTCTGCATTTGAATCACCCTGGATAAAATGCTGAGTAAAATGTCCCTGTGCTCTGACCTGAGACCGTGAGACTGCAGAGACGTACATCGGTAGGAGGGGAATATTGTCCAAGGTCATGGTTGAGAAAGGGGAGGTGTGTGAGCTATTGCCTGTCGTGACTGGATGTTTGGTCGCCGGTCTTTTGGTCGCTGGTCAAATGTACTTAAATATTAAACAGTACTTACATATTAATCTTTCTCTCTTAGATATTAAATCTCTCTCACGAATATAATTTTGAGAGCTGGTTTCAACAGTAAACACTGTCACCATTTGACCGGCGACCAAAAGACCGGCAACCAAAAGACCGGAAACCAAAGGACCTGCGACCAAAAGACCTTTGACCAAAAGACCTGTGACCAAAAGACCGGTGACTACAAGACCGGCAACCTAAAGACCTGTGACCAAAAGACCGGTGACTACAAGACCGGCAACCTAAAGACCAGCGACCTAAAGACCAGCGACCTAAAGACCAGCGACCTGAAGACCGGCGACAAAAAGACCGGCGACAAAAAGACCGGCGACCAAAAGACCGGCGACCAAAAGACCAGCGACCAAAAGACCGGCGACTAAAAGACCGGCGACCAAAAGACCGGCGACCAAAAGTCCGAGCACCATTGCCTGTGCAACAGCATACATGCTTCCCTTAAAGACAACATCATGGTCACGACGGCAGTCAGTTTTGTCATGAGTCGTGCCAAAAATCCTGATGACTATTCCGAGCGTTTTCGTCAACCAAACACAGCATGTCAGTCAGCTAGACAACGGGGAGGAACACAGACTGTGAAGGAGACGGTAATGAAAAAAATATAACACATCTCCGCTACGTAATGGCAACGTGTCTCTTCTCACGCTCCATTCATTTCGACAGTGTTGGTCCGAATGCCAGAATTTGTCCGGCTCAATAAAAAACGAGAGGAAAAAAAACGCTGGGATCCATTTCACGGCGTCAATCATTGCTGGAACAAAAAAAAATCTGTTATATTGCCTACGTGTGGCTTCAGGCAAGATGGACTCGTGGCGGATTGGACGTTAATCTGGGGGAATTAATGCCAATGTGTCACTCTGAAGCCTGAGAGGAAGAAAAACTACTTAGTGCTAAAGCTGCAAGGCCTCTGGAGAAAGTGCTCCAGGTGATGTCAATAATAATAATTCTGATTGTATTCATACATAGTTTTGGATTTTAGTCGGTATCAATAAATACCTCCGTCTAAAACGTACTAGCAGCGAGCAAAGAAAAAAATACTACCGATGTGGAAGCTAGCAAGGAAAGTATGACCTTTGTTGGAGTTATTTTGTGATACTATTTTATATATATATATATATATATATATATATATATATATATATATATATATATATATATATATATATATATATATATATATATATATATATATATATATATATATATATGATGATATACGATGATTGTTACAGCTGTTGTTTCTGCATATGCAATTGGATTAATCAATAACCTTGTAATTGTTTTTATATTTTTATTATCTCTTTTGTGACGAGGACGATGTCAGAATGAACTCTCCTTGCAAAATGATCACCACAGATGCCAAAATAATTAAATATATGTATATATATATATATATATATATATATATATATATATATATATATATATATATATATATATATATATATATATATATATATATATATATATATATTTATATAAATAATCAGATATCCCCCTGTATTGTTTTATAATCATATTAAAGTATAATTAACGATGAACCTAACAACCTTTACCTAATCTTAGGGCAGAACAGTCAAGGAAATATCTAAAACAGGGATGTGAACTTATATTTGACCACAAGGTTTCTGCCCCCTACTCATTTGGGATCTGAAAACACCCTGCAAAATCCACAGGGGCAACCCCCTAGCCCGTTGACTGACCGGGGTGGCATTCAAGGAGAGCTTCTGGTTAGAGTCCCTAGATCCACGTGGCCTGCTAATCTAACCTTATCCCCCTGCTGAGAAACACTGAGGCTTACTCTGAGTATTACCCTGAGGGGGCTGATGGTGTTTTTGGACGTGAAGGGAGGGAGACACATGTCCAGAGGCTTCCCAATTCATTTCTCCCTCCTTTTGCTCCAAAGAAGTGAGTGGCAGGTTTGCCTGTTATCGCTGCCTTAGAGCATCAGGACTCCATGTTCAAAAACCTCCTACTAGGTAAAAGTGTCAGTTTAGATGGACTACCTGCAAATGACAAGTGCTTCGGCCAAAGAGATTTTTTAAAATGTTCTCTTTTGGAAGAAGAAATGTACTTTTCTCAAGTTGTAAAATGGACACGTTATATTGTGGAAAGTGCTAACTTTGGCTAGTTGTTCTCGGAGTTGGCCGGGGTGCCGTGAATGTTCGAGAGATTCCAAGTTTACGAGTCAGTTTTAGGAAGTCTGGCTTCCAACGCGTCTGTGCCGCGGTCCATAAACACTCCAGAATACGGGATGAAATAAAGTTCTATCCTAACCAATGTTCCCTCTAATTTTTCATTGGTCTGGGCAGGAAGACAACTTCCTTGAGTGTAGTGAGTATCAGTGTGAGTGACATCATCATTGCTCGCTATGGGCACACCAGTATCACACCAGCCATAAGCAGTTGCATATCAATAATCCCTCTAATTTTTCATGTAAAACATGCTACAGGGGTGTCAAACATACGGCCCGCGGGCCGGATCCGGCCCGTCTGGTGGTTTGGTACGGCCCGGGGAAGAAAGCTGCATTGTATAAAAAAAATATGAATTTTCTTTAAAATTTGTAGTTCTTGTATTATCCGCTAAGGGTGTTTTAGTACTTGCAGACAACATGAAAGAAACACTGCTTATTTCTCTGATCAATTTTATGTACAACACACTTAAATATATGTTTAACTGTGTAAAAGTGTTGTTAAAATTGCACATACTTTATTTATGCTCTTAATGTTATTCTCTTGTTCATAATATATTGTTCATAATGTAAAAGGAAAATTCTGTTTATAAACATTTTGATAATTTACTCATTCTTTGCACTTATGATTAGTATTAGTGACTAATACAAAGGAAAAAAGTGGGCTTATTGCTAGTTCTATGTAATTTTGCATTGAGTTTGCAGTGAGTAACGGCACCCTCGTTGCTGGATATTGAGGAATTATCCATCCTTTGTTCGGTGGAAATATTCTGAATGATTTTTTACCCTATGTGACTATCCGGTAATACAATGATTGGTCATTTGATTTGGTCTGGTTAGGGAAAAAACCCAAATCTGTGTTTTCTTCCAAACCAATTATTCCCTCAGCTTTTTCCTCCTTACTTGAGATCACAAGAGGTGCTGCTTGAGGCATAAAAGACCCCACAGAGAAGGCAAAGACATAATTTGAGGCGCGAATTGCCACCTGTGTCTCTATTAGTAGAGCAACCTGGTGGCCATGCTGCAAAAGCGGCACGCAAGCCATTATATTTTGGTGACCGCAGGCCACAGTGGGAAAGTTAAAAGGCTTTGGGAGCCATTAAACAAGTCAACACACTTACCCCCACTGAGCATGGTGGGCATCAAATCAACCTTTTTTTTTTTGGAGGTTCAAGAGTCAGCCTTTCAAGGCCACACAATCGTGGTGTATAGCGGGAAGCCTCCAAACTGCCTGACCGGACGTTTGGTCGCTGGACGTTTGGTCGCCGGACGTTTGGTCGCCGGACGTTTGGTCGCCGGATGTTTGGTCGCCGGTCTTTTGGTCGCCGGTCTTTTGGTCGCCGGTCTTTTGGTCGCCTGTCTTTTGGTCGCGGGTCTTTTTGTCGCGGGTCTTTTGGTCGCGGGTCTTTTGGTCGCGGGTCTTTTGGTCGCCGGTCTTTTGGTCGCAGGCGTTTGGTCGCCGGTCTTTTGGTCACCGGTCTTTTGGTCGCCGGTCTTTTGGTCGCCGGTCTTTTGGTCGCCGGTCTTTTGGTCGCCGGTCTTTTGGTCGCCGGTCTTTTGGTCGCCGGTCTTTTGGTCGCCGGTCTTTTGGTCGCCGGTCTTTTGGTCGCCGGTCTTTTGGTCGCCGGTCTTTTGGTCGCCGGTCTTTTGGTCGCCGGTCTTTTGGTCGCCGGTCTTTTGGTCGCCGGTCTTTTGGTCGCGGGTCTTTTGATCGCCGGTCAAATTGTGAGAGTTTACTGTTGAAACCAGCTCTCAAAGTTATCATATTCATGAGAGAGAGTTTAATATCTAAGAAAGAGAGTTTAATGTCTAAGTACTGTTTAATATGTAAGTACTGTTGAAAACAGTAGATATTTAGATATTAAACTCTCTCTCATGAATATAATTTTGAGAGCTGGTTCCAACAGTACTTAGATATTAAACAGTACTTAGATATTAAACAATATTTTCTGTTACCATTTGACCGGCGAGCAAAAGACCGGCGACCAAACGTCAGAGCACCCCAAACTAGACTTCATTTTGTTTATGTAAAGAACCTCATTCCAAATATCATTTTCAAATATTCCACTACCAATAGCTCTCACAGTGCCAAACATGAAATAACTATCTGCACGCCACCACGGCAAAACCAGCTGAAATCCAAACTGCAATTCAAAATACAGTCCACCTCACCTCCCACGTTAGCCACATCGGAACCCACATCGGCGAACCAATCCGGCCTGCCTCACTGCCGCTTTGATGAAACATAACGAGGGCAGTATCACATTGACTTATGAACTCTATTCAGTGACCCACGTTGACCTGAAGATGCACAGGTAGGGAAAATGAGCAGGAATGTAGTACAATTCGTCTTGTGATGATGGACTTTGATCAGATAACTCTCCCCCCCATATAGCCAGCGCCATGTTACGGCATCCCTCCATACATTTATCTCCATCAGACCATCAAACAGCAGCTCTCACAGACAGGATTCTGAGTCTGTTTCAGCTTGCTAATGACCTATTGACACCCTTGCATCAGCTTGAGTTGGAAGGTGAGGGCACGACCTTCATTGCTGACTATCTGCCTATCAGTCTGGCCTCTTGTATATGTCCAACATCCCTTCTGGACATGTTTACGAGAGCGGTATAACACTTATAGAAACAGTCTCACTGCTGAATGTATACAATTGAACAAATTAAGACGCAAAAGTTTACCGAGGAGAACAAAAACGGAAAGTCGTTGGGTGTAAATAATGAATAGGGAGCCCAAAGCCCAGACGCTGTCTGAAAGCAGCCTGTATCCTGTTACCACACACACACACACACACACACACACACACACACACACACACACACACACACACACACACACACACACACACACACACACACACACATGTTGCACACACACACACAGTCCCAGTGACCTCAGTATACCAATTTGTAGGAGTACTGCAAGTCCTGAATGGTGTCCTAGTTTTTTACAATAATCCAATGATTTATACGGAACACACATGAAGTATAGTCTCCTAGTAAGCAGTATTACTCTTTATATGATAGGACAAACAATCGTATACACTAGTAGAGAGCCTTCTCTGCTGGCCTAAGAAATATCTGAATCATATATTATATTTTGTCCATTAATACTTGCTAAATAATTCCAAATTGTCAGTTAGCTACCTTTCATAGCTTTCCCCCTGGTTGTACTGCTTCCAGATGTATGTGTTTCTTATATTTAAGTATTTAACCAATCACATTTCAGCCATTATTTGTTGCCGGGGTCAGAAATCTGCCTCAATGCCTTCACAATCAGTTCTGCAGGCTCTGCTGCATTAAACAAGCGTCGATAAGACTGTTGCTTTCAGCATTAGCTTCGATGGTAATAGAAAATAAGGAAGAAAGAAAGGAGGATGGATATTGTGTACAGTTAAATAGGATTTTTGGTGAGTAAAATATCGCTATATTCCAAAATAATACATAAATTGTATGAGGTTATTATTGATTATTTTTATGTGTCACAGCTGTAGATGCAGTAGAGGTTTTATAGCCATAAAATAGTTTTTGAGGGTTGGACTGAAGGCTTTGCAAGAAAATACACAGACCGCCACTGATATATACACACACACACACAGACTTCTATAGATATCCATAACTGCAGTACTCTTATCACACCAAAACAAAAGAGGGGTACACAACTGTACCAAATGTAGTGACGATGCACGTACAAGGCGCAAAGTCATTATGTTCCTCGCGTGTGCAAATTTGCACATCGCCCGCCTCCCGTTTACTTGCACACGGGGGTGATTTATGAGTTTTCCTCTAAAGTTTCTAATTAAAATGGAGGCTGTGGTAGCTAGCCAATTCCTCGGAGTTAAGCAGGTGTGAATTCCTTGCGTATATTTCCTTGTCGCCAGCCCTTAGGCCACTCCATCCTTCTTTGTATTCCTTCCTCGACTTCTCTCTTTTCCTGCCTTTACTCTGTTATTAAACAAACTGGCCCACCGCTTCGACTGTGAGAGCCATTTCCCCCACTGAGGTACAAAATTGCATCGCTGGTGCAGCGACGGGCAGCGGCTCGGATACAAAGTGAGGTAGAGAGTGAGGAAATGGGGTAAAAATACAAGGTAAATCTCCCTAACGTCGATTCCCTGGGAAGAAAATTGTAGCAAAATAGCTGTGATGCTTTCTGTTAGGTTCATTAATAATTATACTTGAATATAATTATAAAACAATACAAGGAAGACATTAATTATGGCATATCTCTAGTGTTATCTTGCAAGGAGAATCCACCCTGACTTCGTCCCCGTCACAGATGATTTTAAAAGAATTAATCTGCCAATTTAAGACATCGAATCAAAACGGGTACAAGGTTATATTCAGAGGTTGATTCGATATTGCCATCTTCTTTGGAATCTTTTGGTCCCTTTTGGTCGCCGGTCAGATGTACTTAGATATTAAACAGTAGTTAGATATTAAACAGTACTTGGATATTAAACTCTCTCTCTAAGATATTAAACTCTCTCTTATGAATATAATTTTGAGAGCTGGTTTCAACAGTAAACTGTCACCATTTGACCGGTGACTTCAAGACCGGCCACCAAAAGACCGGCCACCAAAAGACCGGCCACCAAAAGACCGGCCACCAAAAGACCGGCGACCAATAGGAACCAAAAGACCGACAACTAAAAGACCGGCGACCAAAAGACCGGCAACCAAAAGACCGACAACTAAAAGACCGGCGACCAAAAGACCGGCGACCAAAAGACCGGCGACCAAAAGACCGGCGACCAAAAGACCGGCGACAAGACCGGCGACCAAAAGACTGGCGACCAAAAGACCGGCGACCAAAAGACCGGCGACCAAAAGACCGGCGACCAAAAGACCGGCGACCAAAAGACCGGCGACCAAAAGACCGGCGACCACAAGAGCGGCCACCAAAAGACCGGCCACCAAAAGACCGGCCACCAAAAGACCGGCCACCAAAAGACCGGCCACCAAAAGACCGGCCACCAAAAGACCGGCCACCAAAAGACCGGCCACCAAAAGACCGGCCACCAAAAGACCGGCCACCAAAAGACCGGCCACCAAAAGACCGGCCACCAAAAGACCGGCCACCAAAAGACCGGCGACCAAAAGACCGGCAACCAAAAGACCGGCAACCAAAAGACCGGCAACCAAAAGACCGGCAACCAAAAGACCGGCAACCAAAAGACCGGCAACCAAAAGACCGGCAACCAAAAGTCCGGCGACCAAAAGACCGGAGACCAAAAGACCAGCGACCAAAAGACCAGCGACCAAAGTGACCCCTTCCAGCGTCAATATACCAAGTTAAACAAAGCATTTCCAATATATAATAATATATAAACTTAAAGTGAAGCACATATATAATAAACCCAACACTTTCTAGTCATTGCCACATATGGTCTTTAACTAAAATTAACACCTTATTAGCGAGGGCGGCAACGAGTGAGTTGCATATGCGTGCATAATGCCGTACGTAACACATAAGCGAACCATTGTGCGTGACAATGGAAGCTTCACACCGGAGCCCAAATGAACAAGCGTGTTGTTTCAGCACGGTTGCTTATCTAATCACAGACACCAGGCAACAAATAAAGGAAGCATGCATGCATGATCTTGATAATTCCCCAAAATGGCTCCATTTCATGGATGTTGTCATATGCGTTATGTATGATGTAGGGACTACAAATTCTTAATAACTTGGTTCACTGAACATTAAAAAATTAAATCAAAATACAGACACTCCCCTACTTACAAACGAGTTAGGTTCTGAGTGTTTGTTCATAAGTTGAAATTGTTCAAATTGAAGTTGATTCAGTGCTAAATTTTGTATTATAATTTATGCTTATGGCCTATATAAGTATATTGAAGGTTTATATAAGTGCATTTGTATGTTTAAGGCTTGTATAAGTTATCAGCATTGGTTTGTACTGAAAAAAAAACATTGAATAAAATGGAGAGAATACATACAGTACTGTATACATACATTAGAGAGATAGAGATTTACGAGAAACTGGCCGAAAGAAGCTATCTAATGACGATTGCACAGTATTCTTCTTTTTTTAATCATAAATGATGTGTTAGCACTGTATGGCATTATTCAATAGATTTGCAACATTTGTGCAACGTTCAATATTTGGGTCCTGCTGGTCGATCTTTCTGTTTATAAATGGTACTGAAAGTCGAACGATTCCAGTTGTATTCCCGTGCAACGCTCACCACTTTCTCTCGTGCATCAAGCTTTATTATTGCCACTTTGGTTTCAAATGATTTGCCTCTCTTCCTTGCACCTCCTTCACTAGAAGCCTTTCGCTTTTCACCAACCATATTGAATAATGGATGCACCAGATAGTTAATGATAAAAATAAAAAAGGTTCTTTCCGCACTGGAGATACGTCATGCACTTCCGCACTGCAACGAACTGGGCAGAGGAAGTTGGATACAAGGAGAGTTCTCACAGCGCCAGGCGCAGGTATTAGTGGCGGAAAGAAGCACTACTCTGAAAAAAGCGCCCAATACAAAATCAAACTTACCAACATTTTTCGACATATATGCAATTTGCAGACATGTTCGTATGTACCTTTAGTTCGTAAGTTAAATATTCGTAAGTAGGGCAGCATCTGTATATTCAAAGAGGAAATCTTCCAATCTTTTTTATAAGATGACATTATTAAGTTCCACAAGCTCAGAGTCACACAGTGACAGTGACATGTCTGCAATTTGCAGACATGTTCGTATGTACCGTTTGTTCCTAAGTTGAATATTCGTAAGTAGGGGAGCGTCTGTAAATCAGGGAAAAAAACGGGTCTGTGTTTTCATGCCAAGCAGGTAAATGGAACAAGTCACAACAACAAAAAACGATGATCCCGTAAGCCTGTTGGATGCTTTAAAGACACAAATTCTTTTTCACCAAAGCGAGAAAGAAGTCTTAAGAGGATATTGCATGAATGGGGACTGTCAGCTGGTGTTGTGCAGAAATCCTCTTATACCTCCAAATTTCAATTAGGTGGGGAAGCGCTCCGCTGGGGTGCGCCGCGTTTGTTGCAGAACCGCACGTATGCGGTGAACGAGTTAGGATTTGTCACGCCGGCGACAGGCCCACTCCACTTACATTATGATTTCAAGGAAAAAAAAAAGACAGTACGCTCCCTCAACCGACTGCCAAGTGCATTTTTGAGTGACAACGGCGCCACACTCGATGCCACTTCAGTGTTCAACCGGCGTTGTCGCAATTGGGTTTGTTCCACCGCGTGGAGTTTTGACTTCGCCTGGCGTCCGTGTGACAGCTGCAATTACGCCACGTGTCAGGCTCTCCAAACCGCCGTTGACTTACTGTAATTACAACACCTCACGTAGTGGCCAATTTTCTCACTGTGCTTTGACTTCATTTGAACCGGGACCGCCACCGTTGCCCTCAAATAGGTTGACCCAGGCTGAGCAAACCTAGACCAAGTGACTGCTTGCTTTCTGTTCTACTGCCTAATCACGACCACCAGAAGAGTGGGCAGCGTCTGCATGTGACCGGATGTTTGGTCGACGGTCTTTTGGTGGCCGGTCTTTTGGTGGCCGGTCTTTTGGTGGCCGGTCTTTTGGTCGACGGTCTTTTGGTCGCCGGTCTTTTGCTCGACGGTCTTTTGCTCGACGGTCTTTTGCTCGACGGTCTTTTGCTCGACGGTCTTTTGCTCGACGGTCTTTTGCTCGACGGTCTTTTGCTCGACGGTCTTTTGCTCGACGGTCTTTTGCTCGACGGTCTTTTGCTCGACGGTCTTTTGCTCGACGGTCTTTTGCTCGACGGTCTTTCGGTCGCCGGTCTTTTGGTCGGTGGACTTTTGGTCGCCGGTCTTTTGGTCGGTGGACTTTTGGTCGCCGGTCTTTTGGTCGGTGGACTTTTGGTCGCCGGTATTTTGGTCGCCGGTCTTTTACTCGATGGTCTTTTGGTCGACGGTCTTTTGGTCGACGGTCTTTTGGTCGACGGTCTTTTGGTCGACGGTCTTTTGGTCGACGGTCTTTTGGTCGACGGTCTTTTGGTCAACGGTCTTTTACTCGACGGTCTTTTGGTCGACGGTCTTTTGGTCGACGGTCTTTTGGTAGCCGGTCTTTTGGTCACCGGTCTTTTGGTCACCGGTCTTTTGGTCACCGGTCTTTTGGTCACCGGTCTTTTGGTCACCGGTCTTTTGGTCACCGGTCTTTTGGTCGACGGTCTTTTGATCCCTTTTGGTTGACGGTCTTTTGGTTGCCGGTCCAATGTATTTAGATATTAAACAGTACTGAGACATCAAACTCTCTCTCTTAGATATTAAACTCTCTCTCATGGATATTAAACTCTCTCTCTTAGATACTAAACTATCTCTCGTGAATATGATTTTGAGAGCTGGTTTCAACAGTAAACGCCGACCAAAAGGCCGGCCACCGAGAGACCGCCGACCAAACGTCCGGCGACCAAACGTCCAGGGACCATACAAAAGGCGCACTGACTGATTAGGAACCCTACCCACTTGCATTTGTACGGTTTATTCTCACTTAATAAGTGAAATTCCAATCACAAATAGAGTACGCAATTGGCTGACGTTGACAGATCTGTTTCTGTATTGATGACTATTACATGACTTAGTATGGTTTTAATTGCACATATCCAGAAATGTTCTATTCAAAGAACTTCCAGAAGTACAGAGTACAGTGAGAACAAACTACCTTTAGTGACAAAACGGCTATTGTTGTAGCAATTAATCTGATACGCTTAACTTTACATCTAAGCCTTCATGTACCACCATGGACTTTTTTATGTGAAAACAATCATCTCTCTCTCTGACTAAGCAGCCGTTCTTTCCCAAAACTTCACGCTGTTGTTCTCATCCTCTCACCTTACATCACTTCTATCAATCCCAAACCCCCCCCCTACCCTTTTTTTTCCTGGTCCCAGCTTCCCAGCTGGCTTTCATCCTCCCCAGGTTAGATTACTGCAAAGCACTGCCTGTCTGCCAGCATTCCTGAAAGCTTTTCATCTCTACTCCGATTCATCTAGCGGGGGGGGGGGGGGGGGGGGGGGGGTCGAGCAACCAAAGAGAGAGATTCCAGAACCCTTCTGTGGCTAACCTGCGCTACACATCGCAGTACAGAGGCCGATGTGGGATATATCCCCCGGACTTCCCCTCGTAGCTCAGAAAGACAAACTACACATATGACGAAAAAGGGTCGAGTACATAGCGGCGTCGACAAATCGCCGAAACGCTGGTTTAGTCGAGAAGGCGCACAACGCACGGCGGCATAACACGAGTCAAACACTTTTTCCCACTGAGAAGATTAGTGAAGCGGCTGTCTGCCATGTTTCCCACAGACGTGTTTGTCCAAAACAGCCAAAGCCGGATTGAGTCTGGCAGCCTTCAAATGGGGAAGATTGAAGTCTGATCCCTGTAGCAAACTTCCTAAAAACGCAACTCTGAAAAGAGGAAGTTCTCGGTGAGAAGCCAAAGAAGTCATTGCATTTAGAGGTCATTAGTATGGGTGCTCGGACGTTTGGTCGCCGGTCTTTTGGTCGCCGGTCTTTTGGTCCCTTTTGGTCGCCGGTCAAATGGTGACAAAGAGTTTTCTGTTGAAACCAGTTCTCAAAATCCTATCCATGAGAGAGAGAGTTTAATTTCTGAGAGAGAGAGTTTAATATCTAAAAGAGAGAGTTTAATATCTAAGTACTGTTGAAAACAGTAGATATTTAGATATTAAACTCTCTCTCATGAATATAATGAGAGCTGGTTTCAACAGTACCTAGATGTTAAACAGTACCTAGATATTAAACAGTACTTCGATATTAAACAGTACTTAGATATTCAACAGTACTTAGATATTAAACAGTACTTAGATATTAAACCGTACTTAGATATTCAACAGTACTTAGATATTCAACAGTACTTAGATACTAAACAGTACTTAGATATTAAACAGTACTTGGATATTAAACAGTACTTGGATATTAAACAGTACTTAGATATTAAACAGTACTTAGATAATAAACAGTACTTAGATATTAAACAGTACTTAGATATTAAACAGTACTTAAATATTAAACAGTACTTAGATATTAAACTCTCTCTGATGAATATAATTTTGAGAGGTGGTTTCAAAGTAAACTCTCTGTCACAATTTGACCGGCGACCAAAAGACCGGCAACCAAAACATCCAGTCACCTTGGAACCTAGAGCCCGGTCTCAGGGGGAACCAGGTGTTTTTTGCTGTGAGCCTCAACGGCCTCACTGGATCGGACTCACAGTTGGATCAAATCGATCTACGTTTTTCTATTTCCGACCTGCGTGAGAACCAGCGAGGCGGCGAAACAAAGCCTGTGACATTGCAAAGCTCCAGTGACAGTCCGAATTGTCCTCGCTGCCCCTCGACGCCATGAGGTCGGCGCCTTCCACACCCCGGGCATCCACAGCCCGAGGCCCCGAGTGTTTTTTGAGCGCTCGTTCCGGCCGGCTAAATGCCAGAAAGTAGCGTGAAGTGGACGTCAGTAGGTTTCAATGACTCCTCTTCATGGACTCCTCCATTATGACCAGTTCAATAGCCATCAGTGGCATTCTGACTTAGACAGACCGTCACTTCAATGTTATTATGCGCCTCCAACCCAAACGTTGATTAGCCATGCATTCTTTCAGAGTTTGTGTGCTAGAAGAGCTTTGTCTCCACCCTTTTTTCTTGAATTTTGACCACCTCCCTGACCCCCTGGGACGAATGAATGATCTTTTGTCCAATGGAGAAGAGTCCCTTCCAACCCCTGACTGTGACTCCCTTTTTGGGTGATTTCTAAGAAATACAAAAAAAAATGGTTTGATCTCTTCTATGGATATTTGCATCACACCTTTATTCGTTTGAACCCTTTCCCTAAAGACAGGGGCTTTATTTTTTTGTTTGTTTCCCCTATTTAAGGACTTTTTAAAAAGCATATTTAATTGTCTGTAGTGAAAAAACCCCAAAAAGATGAAGTTGAAGTCACCTTTTTGTTTCAACTGAGTTTCGGTCATCTTAGTTAGTTTTTTTTAGCAAGTGTCATTAATAATAATAATATTCACATAAGCAGGTAATTACAATTTCTTCAATAGAAAGCTAATCCACATGTGCCAGCTCGGTTTTTATCAGGCAGCTTTGAGGAAAGCCCTAAAGAAAAGGCCAAATGACTCTATTATTCAGGGTCGGGGGCAGAAATCCACTTTACTACGTCCATCTTGTCCCCACATAAACACACATCTGTCTAACCTGATTGTCACATTGAATAGCTACAATGTATTCTTAGAAGCATCCATGAACAACCCATAGTCCCCCAGACCCAGACACTTTTGGCTGCTATGGAAGAAAGACCCCCTGTGACCCTGCACCTCATTAAAATGCTAAAAAGCTGCCAGAGGATAGAAGAGCTAATCCTCACACCTGTTTCCATCCTCATCACCCTTCGCCGTAGACTCCCCCGGAAAAATGACAGTTCTTCAGCAGGCTAAAGCAAATGAAAAGAAAACACAGACGTACGTAGCAAAAGCAGCTGTTCAACAACCTAATTAATTGTCTCATCAAGAAACTGCAGCACCACCACAATAACCCTAATCACATGACTAATAAGCATTTTAGCCATTTGCGTTTGTAACAGCGCAAACGTGAGTACTGACGCTCTCCTAATTACGAACTTTCAAGTTACAAACAAATGGTACATACGAACATGTCTGCAAATTGCGTCCATGTCGAAAAATGTTCGTAAATTGGATTTTGTATTGCACCCCTTTTTCCGAGTAGTGCTTCTTTCTGCCGCTAATACAGACGCCTGGCGCTGTGAGAACTCTACCTGTATCCACCTTCCTCTGCCCAGTTTGTTGCAGTGAATGAGTGCATGAACATATCCCCAGTGCGCAAAGAACCTTTTTCATTTTTATCATGAAATATCTGGTGTATCCATTATTCAATATGGTTGGTGAAAAGTGAAAGGCTGAAAATTGAGGGAGGTGCAAGGAAGAGGAAAGCCATTTCATTTCAAACCAAAATGGCAATAATAACTAAGCTTGATGTGCGTGAGAAAGTGGTGAGCGTTGCACGGGAATACTACAACTTGAATCGTTCCACCAGTACCATTTATAAACAGAAATATGGAGCAGCAGGTCCCAAACATTGAACCTTGCATAAAGGTTGCAAATCAATTGAATGATGCCATTTAGTGCTACCGCATCATTTATGATGAAAAAAAGAAAACTGTGCAATCGTCATTAGATAGCTTCTTTCGGCCAGTTTCTCATAAATCTCCCTAATGTATGAATAGAGTACTGCATGTATTCTCTTCATTTCATTAAGTTGTTTTCTGTACAAACTAATGCTGGTTACTTATACAAGCCTTAAACATACAAATGCACTTCTATAAACCTTTAATATACTTGTATAGGCCTTAAACATAAATTATAATACAAAATATAGCACTGAATCAACTTCAATTTGAACAATTTCAATTTATGAACACTTTCAACTTATGAACAAGCACTCGGAACATAACTCGTTTGTAAGTAGGGGAGAAGTCTGTACAACATTCGCGCTACCGTTTGATCGGCAAGAATAACGCGTGTCATTTCATTTAAAACCAAACAGAACTAGCCTGCGTCTTAATAATCGAGGACAATAAGCGTGTTGTTTCTTGGCTTTAATAATTGGCGACTGGTTTGTAATCAGCTTTGGCACTTCTCCTAGCTTGCGTTTCGTTTCGCCATGGCGGAAGGGCGCTTCTTTGTTTCAACAGCCAACGTTGAGTCGTAAACTCAACTCGTTTGGCTCAAGTGGGCGCTTAAGGAAACAGATAAATCAGACCGACGTCGTTTTCACTTCACACGTGAACGTGCTAACAACACCAGCCGTGATTTAGTCATTACGCGCTACAATTTCCGCGTCGGAATGATGAAATAGTCGCGGCGCTCGGCGATGAATGGGATGTTAACTCGCGTGGCAGAGTGTTATCTTTCCGACACACACAGAAGAAGGCGGCGTCAATCCGAGGACATACATCCATAAAGTGGCGAGATGAAAGGGCGAGGGTGAGCCGGGTCAGGAAAGACTGTCACAACCATAAATATCAATTTAGGTGTGCATGACCTCCAGTTCTTTGAGGGCACTGTAGCATTAATAGAGTCCAATGACTCAACTTGATGCAAGTTGGTGAGGGGAAGTCATCTTAATGACTAATTGCCAACTCGCGCAATTGATGAACATACTAATAGTGACCGGACGTTTGGTCGCCTGTCTTTTGGTCAAAGGTCTTTTGGCCAAATGTAGTTAAATTAAACATTACTTAGATATTAAACTCTCTCTCTTTGATATTAAACTCTCTCTCATAAATATAATTTTGAGAGCTGGTTTCAACAGTAAACTCTCTATCACCATTTGACTGGCGACCAAAAGACCGGGGACCAAAAGATCGGGGACCAAAAGACCGGCGACCAAAAGACCGGCGACCAAAAGACCGGCGACCAAAAGACCGGGGACCAAAAGACCGGGGACCAAAAGACCGGCGACCAAAAGACCGGCGACCAAAAAAAACGGCGACCAAACATCCAACGACCAAAAGACCGGCGACCAAAAGACCGGCGACCAAAAGACCGGCGACCAAAAGACCCGCGACCAAAAGACCAACGACCAAAAGACCGACGACCAAAAGACCGACGACCAAAAGACCGACGACCAAAAGACCGACGACCAAACGTCCGGCGACCAAATGTCCGAGCACCGATCTATGACGTGCAGGAAAAGTTTTCTTATTTAACTCTTCATTGCCAAAAACAAGAAATGTTTGTTTAAGAAAAACAGCTGGAGGCAACGGTTATTAACACCAACAAGGTGTTAATCAGATGGTATTTTAAGAGTTTGAAGTGTACACGTGGTTGTGGGAATTTTGAAAAGTGGAGTTATATACACACACAAACACACACACAGACACACACACACACACACACACACACACACACACACACACACACACACACAAACACACACACACGCATACACAACAGATTCATTAGCGACCCTCCCTGCCAGGCAAGAACAGAAGATAAGTGAAAGCCGCGCTCACCGCTCTGCCTCTCATTCATTTGCAGAGCTCCAATCTGGAGACCGAGCTAAGTGGCTTATTGAACAATTTTCAATGGCTGCCTGGTTGACTCACCGCTCCCTCGCTCACGGTCGCCAAAGGACTTATTTGTCCTTCGTTTGTAAACGCTGTTATTCGGAGCACAGCATGTACTTGGATTTTATGCACAAAATAACATCAATGCAAGTGCCTTTGTTGAAATATTTTGGGGCACATTTCTGAACGCCAAAGTATGATTTATAAAAACAATCAGACCAATACAACAACCGATCCAGCTTCAACCACCTTCGGGCTAATCGTTGCTAAGGCGTTTTTTTCTCACTATCGCCCGTCGTTTTTGCCGCATCGACGACATTATAAGAATTAACCCTGCAAAGCAAGGAAGCCAAGCTAAAACTGTTGTAATTAGTGTTGTGTATAATCAGTGTTTTTATTTTGGTGTGCCTCAGTCAGGCACAACAGGCAAACAAAGACAGCTCGAGCAGTGTTGTTTCTCCCCTCTAATTTCAAACATATCCAATTAATTACACACATATTTCATCTGCAGCGAGGAACGCAAAACAGTCCGGGCACACGCTTGTACACGAAACTCGGCAAATAATAATTAGCCGTAGGTCACGTCATGTTTATGTGATTGTTGGAACCCGGTACTTGGACGTTTGGTCGCCGGTCTTTTAGTCGCCGGTCTTTTGGTCGCCGGTCTTTTGGTCGCCGGTCTTTTGGTCGCCGGTCTTTTGGTCACCGGTCTTTTGGTCGCCGGTCTTTTGGTCGCCGGTCTTTTGGTCGCCGGTCTTTTGGTCGCCAGTCAAATGGTGACAGAGAGTTTACTGTTGAAAGCAGCTCTCAAAATTATATTCATGAGAAAGAGTTTAATATCTAAGAGAGAGAGAGAGAGAGAGTTTAATATCTAAGTACTGGTTAATATCTAAGTACTGTTTAATATCTAAGTACTGTTTAATATCTAAGTAATGTTTAACATCTAAGTACATTTGACCAAAAGACCGGCGACCAAAAGTCCAGTCACGCATATATCATTTGGTGCTTTAATTAAATCGAGGTCATGCTTCTTTTCTAAAAAAAAAGTGGATGTAAACGGAACACCGATTTCACAAGCACGTTTCAAACCAACTTGTATTCATAAACGCAAATCACACATCAGTCAGAAATGTACAGGGCCTCGTCCCCCCCCTCCCTAAAAAAGATGGTGGGGTTACTACCTATATCTTCTTCTCAGTCAGTCAGTCTCTCTCTCTCTCTCTCTCTCTCTCTCTCTCTCTCTCTCTCTCTCTCTCTCTCTCTCTCTCTCTCTCTCTCTCTTTCTCTTTCTGCCTCCCTGTTGCATAGCTGAGATAACCCTGTGTTACCATGGCAACAAGCGCTGCTGTTGCTGCTGCGCCAAGGCAAAGACTACAGATGGGGAAGGTAGAAGGAATAAATGGAGAGAGGTAAAGAAATGCGCCTAGAGTGAGGATACGAGGAGAGCAACATCAAGTACGTCCCTAAAATTCATTCGCACTTGAAAAATCAATATCCACTTGTCCTAGTTCTTCCTCTTTTTCTGAAAACTCTTTCACCAGCCCGCTTTTTATTCCCTTTTTTTTTCTTCCTACTGTCCGTGTTGCCTTTGCTCCCCATGCACAATGAATTAGTAATGAAACCGCCAAGTTCACAGTGGTGACGGAATGGTAATTATGAAAATGTCAATCCCGGTTACGCCGCGAGAATAAGAGAGCGGTCATTAATGTCTGCGACACTTGCACTTTGTTGGAAAGGAGGAGGAGCCCTAAGTCAGCTACTTTCACTAAAGAGGGCACAGTTGGAGGACTTTGGCTCATTTCCATATGGTTCATGTTTACATTGTACATAAAAGAGGTCATCTAGACTAAAGAAAAACTATACGTGCTGTAGTGATCTAATCTGTGACCGGATGTTTGGTCGCCGGTCTTTTGGTCCCTTTTGGTCGCTGGTCAAATGTACTTAGATATTAAACAGTACTTTCTCTTATATATAAAACAGTACTTTCTCATAGATATTAAACAGTACCTTCTCTTAGATATTAAACAGTACTTTCTCTTAGATATTAAACAGTACTTTCTCTTAGATATTAAATAGTACTTTCTCTTAAATATTATACGGTACTTTCTCTTAGATATTAAACAGTACTTTCTCTTAGATATTAAAAGTACTTTCTTTTAGATATTAAACAGTACTTAGATATTAAACTCTTAGATATTAAACTCTTAGATATTAAACTCTTAGATATTAAACTCTTAGATATTAAACTCTTAGATATTAAACTCTTAGATATTAAACAGTACTTAGATATTAAACAGTACTTAGATATTTAACAGTACTTAGATATTAAACAGTACTTAGATATTAAACAGTACTTAGATATTAAACAGTACTTAGATATTAAACAGTACTTAGATATTAAACAGTAGTTAGATATTAAACAGTACTTAGATATTAAACAGTACTTAGATATTAAACAGTAGTTAGATATTAAACAGTACTTAGATATTAAACTCTCTCTTAGATATTAAACAGTAGTTAGATATTATACAGTACTTAGATATTAAACTCTCTCTTAGATATTAAACTCTCTCTTAGATATTAAACAGTACTTAGATATTAAACAGTACTTAGATATTAAACAGTACTTAGATATTAAACAGTACTTAGATATTAAACAGTACTTAGATATTAAACAGTACTTAGATATTAAACTCTCACTTAGATATTAAACTTCTTTATCAGATATTAAACTTCTCTATTGGATTTTAAACCCCCTCTCATTAAAATAAATTTGAGAGCTGGTTTCAACAGTAAACTCTCTGTCACCATTTGACCGGCGACCAAAAGGGAACAAAGACCGGCGACCAAAAGACCGGCGACCAAAAGACCGGCGACCAAATGACCGGCGACCAAAAGACCGGCGAACAAAAGACCGGCGAACAAAAGACCGGCGACCAAAAGACCGGCAACCAAAAGACCGGCGACCAAAAGACCAGCGACGAAACATCAGAACACCGATGCAATCATTCCCTTTGCGCAGTATGTTAAAAAGCAAACTACAGACTGAAACCAACAAAACCGTTTATAACCCCGCATCGATGACATAAAATTGTGTGAGGCAAGCAATAAATCTGACATCAACAATATATATTCGCATCCGCAGATTCCCAGGTAGACGTGGAGCTGTCATTTTGATGTACCAATCTGACCTGATCAGGTCTGGCATGCTGAAACTCACATCAACCTGATAGATGTTCATAAAGGGATTTATATTGGTTGTCACGGATTATATAGATTTCTATCTGGAACATACACATGCGAGCGCAGTGGGCGCGGAAACGTATATAGGTGCTCGCTCTCATTCATCTTCACAATTTAAGCTTCCAATAAGTCCAGACGGACTCACTCACTCATTTCTGTGATCTGGCCGGCTGATTTTGCTGGGGTATTTTTGTTATGTTGGGTGACAAAAGGAAATCACAATGATAAAATCAGATTCCAGGAAGCTTCCCTCACAAACAAAAAGATTAGTGGCCTCTCACTGCAAATGTAATTACTGTTTTTTCTGGACTTTAAGTCGCAACAGCCCAAAAAAAGCATAAATATGAAGGGAAAAAAACATGAATGTTGCACCAGCCAAAAATGCATAATTATAAAGGAAAAAACATGTAAGTTGCACCTGAGTGTAAGTGGCACCAGCCATAAAAAATGCATAATTATGAAGGAAAAACATATAAAAGTCACACCAGCCAAAAATGCATTATTATTAAGTAAAAAGCATATGTAAGTCGCACCTGAATATAAGTCGCACTAGGCAAAAAATGCAGAATTACGACGGAAAAAAACATATATAAGTCGCACCAGCCAAAAATATATAATTATAAAGTAAAAACATATAAGTTGCACCTGAGTTTAGGTCACACCAGCCCAAAAAAATGCACAATTATGAAAGAAAAAAAACATAAGTCGCACAAGCTGAAAATGCATAATTTTTAAGGAAAAAAAACATAAGTGGCACCTGAGTATAAGTCGCACCAGCCAAAATAGCATAATTATGAATGAAAAAGCATATATAAATTGCACCTGAGTATAAGTCGCACCAGCCAAAATATTGCACAATTATGAAGTTATAAAACATATATAAATCGCACCTGAGTATAAGTCGCACCTGAGTATAAGTCGCACCTGAGTATAAGTCGCACCAGTCAAAATCATGCATAATTATGAGGGAAAAATCATATATAAGTTGCACCATCTAAAAAAATGCACAATTAAGAAGTTAAAAAGCATATATAAGTCGCACCCGAGTATAAGGCGCACCAGCCAAAAAAATACATAATTATGAAGGGGGGAAAAAAACATAAGTCGCACGAGCCATAAATCAATAATAATTAAGGAAAAAAAACATAAGTCACACTCGAGTATAAGTCACATTTTTGGTGATTTTTTAAAAATAAAATCCAACAACAAAAACATACACGTCATCTTGAAAGGCAATTTAAAATAAAAATAAACAAATTCCACAAGTGGATCAAAACATTTACCGCATGCACTCACTTAAACGAGTAATCTCCTTTAATAAAGAAAGTGACAAAACTAAAAGCTCCCGCCTTTTAGATAACCCAAGCTTTAATAAAACGCCTAATTAAAATAAATGCACAGCACCAGAGCAGTTTTTTTTTTTTACGACAGCCTTAGTTTGACGCTAAGTGGAGGTGGGAATCAAGAAACGCAGGAGCAATTCATTAACAAAATCCATTAGGCCTGACCAAAAAAAAAATAAGGATAAACAAACGGCAAAGGCTTGAGTGTCAAAAAGCTGGCTTGCGGCCACTCGTGTTTTTTTTCGTGAAGATTGGAAAAGTTATCAGGCGACACTCAAGGTCGCCGTGGTCGACTTTAATTAACGTGTGTCGCCAGAGGCAAGCTCCACCGATATGCCAAATTCTGAGAACGTTGTGGCAGGCCGGCAATAAAATCGCACTAATCCAAAAGTACTCGTTCCACTGCATACATCAACAAGAACATAAATACCCATTTTACAAAAAGGCAACTCTATTTGCATTAATAGAAACTACCGTATTTTCACGACTATAAGGCGCACTTAAAAGTCTTAAATTTTCTCCAAAATAGACAGGGTGCCTTATAATCCAGTGCGCCTTATATAAGGGAAAATGTCATTCATTGAGGGTGCGCCTTATAATGCAGTGCGCCTTATAGTCGTGAAAATACGGTATGCCTGCTACTTTCTTTGTTTAACTACAAATACAAGCTTGCAAACTTATTTTATTCTTGTATGTATCCATGATTCCACATTTGTTTTTCGTGTTTTACAGCCCTTCTATCTTTTTTTAAAAGACATTTTAATATTTCTTAACACATTCCTTTTGACCTTACTTTGTACTTTATACGTTTTACTTTACTTACTACTTCATACTTTTTACTTGAATGATGAGTGATGAGTATGTTTATACTTTAGTCCTTTTTTTCTGTTTATCTTTCATATGTACTGTTAACGGATGTACTTTTTTATATGTATCGTATCTTGTGCTAACCCAACCCATCTGTCAAATTTTTAAAGTCAATGTGGCCCCCCGACCCTTAAAAAGTTTGCCCACCCCTGGACTAAACACACTGACGTAAAAAGGCAAAGCAAAGGGAAACTAAAAGAAAGGCTGACATGAATTGCAGTCTGCAAAAGTCCATGACTGCAATGCAGTTTTACTACGCAATGCGAGATGCCTACAGTGCCTGTGACAGTCCATCGAATGATTTATGGCCAACATTGTCTCGTAGTGTAATTGGCCGCTGGCTTGCCGGCTACTTTGTCGTCTACTTTGTCTTCTTCTTCTTCTTCTCTGTGTGTGGATGGGAGTGTGAGGGAAGCAAGTTTTTTTTGGATGGTATATAAGGCAAGAGCAAAGCTAAAAATGTGTTTTACAGTCCCTCTATCTCTTTTTAAATGACATTTTAATATTTCTAAATACATTCCTTTTTACTTGACTTTGTACTTTATACTTTTTACTTTAATGATGAGTGATGAGTATGTTAATACTTTGGTTCTTTTTGTTTGTTTGTTTCATATGTACTGTTAACGGATGCACTTTTTTATATGTATTGTATCTTGTGCTGACCCGGCCCATCTGTCAAATCTTTAAAGTCAATATGGCCCCCGGGCCCAAAAGTTTGCCCACCCCTATTCTAGAATATATGACATGGTCGTTGCTTTTGGAAAACAATAGAGAACAAAAGTGATGCGGCACCGAGTAAAGGTGAGTAACGCTTCATTAACACGCCAAAGGCGTCTGGTGATGTCTTCTCCAATGACTTCTAGGTGACATCACAGCATCCTGCCTATTGCCGTGAAGTCATTTGGGGCTTTTCAGTAAGCCGTGCAGAAATGGGCTGGAAACCCCTCATATTCCTAGGCTGTTTGTACACCATTTAACGACTGCGTTCCCTTCAGATTTAAGGACCAACCTCATTGAATACGTTCCACAATGAATGGTGTTTAGTGAGCTCCCCAGCGGAGGTCTTGAGTCAGATATTCCTTTTGGGCTTCTCACTTCAAACGAATTCCGGGTGTCTTTTATCTTCCCATTCATGCAGTGTACACGAGAAAGAGATGGAAGGGGAAGATGACAGTAAATTGGGCCATCATCAGCCCATTAAAAGGGCCGTTATCAGGAGTCGTTTGGATTCAGGAGTCGTTTGGATTGGCGCTAATGGAGATATACGCCCTCCAGTGGCCATGTTTACCCAGATCCTAGTGAAAGGGGTGGGCAAATTTTCCACCCAGGGGCCACATTGAATTTAAAAATTGGACAGATGGGCGGGGTCAGCACATGATATGATACATATAAAAAAGTGCATCCGTTAACAGTACATATGAAACATAACCAGAAAAAAAAGGATTAAAATATTAACATACTCACCACTACTCATTAAAGTAAAAAGTACAAAGTACAGTAAAAAGGAATGTACTATTAAGAAATATTAAAATGTAATTTAAAAAAAGATAAAAGGTCTGTAAAACACAAAAAAAACAAATAAGAGTGGCTTGACACAAGCTTCCACATAACGGTACCATCTTGGGGAAAAAAAAAAAAACATTATTTGGACAACGTCGGCGGGCCGTATGTGGCCCTTGGGCCGTAGTCTGTCCTAGTGTGTTTGCTGATCCTGTGCAAAGCAGGTGTTCCATTCAAAAGACATTGTTCCTGTTCAGCATGACTCAACGGGACCCGCTGACTCCTCGTCTACACATTGGCAAACAAACCGACATGTGAAGACCTCCGGGTAAGAGGCCGGGCCATAAGAAAGACAAAAAACAAGAGTTCAATATAACTCTTTGCTGCTTCGCATGCACTTTTGCCCTCAGGAGAAGACAAAGACGGTTGGAGTCCAACATGTTAAGACACATTAGACTCAACTGCAAATTGTGAGCACAACAGCAATCACAAGCAGAAACACCAAGATGTAGTCATCTCTTCCATTGTAATCATTTGCAATTATTGCATCATTTGCGTTATTGTTGTTGTTTGCTGACACGGGGAAAAAAAATGACATCTCACCTGCCTTATTTTCCTCATGTGTCAGTCCTTCTCCTTTGAATTTCAGACCGAGCCATTCAATTTAATTTGAATGTTCCAAAGCCCTTTAACTTCAAAATACACGCCATTTCCAGCTAAAATAAGTTTTTATATAGCGTAGAGTAGGGGTGGGTAAACTTTTTGGACCTGGGGTCCACATTGACTTTAAAAATTTGACAGATGGGCCGGGTCAGCAAAGGATACGATACATATAAAAAAGTGCATCCGTTAACAGTACATATGAAATATGAACAGAAAAAAAGACTAAAGTATTAACATACTCATCACTCATCATTAAAGTAAAAAGTATGAAGTACAAAGTCAAGTAAAAATTATAAAGTACAAAGTACAAAGTAAAGTAAAAAGTATAAAGTACAAAGTAAAGTAAAAAGTAAAAAGTATAAAGTACAAAGTAAATTAAAACGTATAAAATACAAAGTAAATTAAAACGTATAAAATACAAAGTAAATTAAAACGTATAAAATACAAAGTTAAATAAAAACTATAAAGTACAAAGTAAAGTCAAGAGGAATGTATTAAGAAATATTAAAATGTAATTTAAAAAAGATAGAAGGGCTGAACAACACTGCCACTGGCTTCCGCGTGACGGCGCCATCTTGGGGAAAAAAACATTATTTGGACAACGTCAGCGGGCCAGATTAAAAAGCCTAACGGGCCGGACTAAAAAGCCTAACGGGGCCCTATGTGGCCCGTGGGCCGTAGTTTGCCCACGCCTGGCGCAAAGGCATACTATATGACGGTAATAGATGTCAAGGTCATTGAAAACAGCTCATAAAAAGAGAAAACACCAACAAAAAAAAGACATAAGAGTTCCCGTCCAAACTTCTGTCTCATCAACAATGAAAGCGGCGACAAACTTTGTGCTGGCAAACAGGTGCAGATGAATATTCATGGATGGGCCTGCAATTGTGCGAGGGAGGGTTTTTTCTCGAGCATGTGTCTGAATATCTGTGTCCTTGCGTGGGTGGCCCAAAAAAATAAGCCAAAATACGGCCAATGCTTAGTGAACAAGAAAAACAGAGTGACTGCACAAGTGAATATTCATGACTCACAAAACAACAGCAGGAAGAACGAGCTACAGGGTCAAGTCCATCAAACAAGCCAAGTACAACCACTTTTTGGTTCAATCTTTTCCATTTGGAAAGAGAAAATAACACTATAAGTGCCGATAAATCTTAAAGTCCCAACAAAAAGTGAAGAAGAGCAAGATCCAATACAAACAATACAGGATTTATGTACCGTATTTTCATGACTATAAGGCGCACCACATTATAAGACGCACCCTCAATGAATGACGGTTTTTCCCCATTTATAAGGCGCACTGTATTATAAGGCGCACTGTCTATTTTGGAGAAAATTTAAGACTTTTAAGTGCGCCATATAGTCATGAAAATACGGTAATTGCTATGTACTTCCAGGTATGAGCCACTTACTACACAGTCAACTCTAGAGCCAGCCATTGTTGATGTTTTGGATTTTTTTGTATAAAATCTTGCAGTGGGGGAGGAGCTATATGATAGAAGATGTTGTAAACTATGATAGCATCTGCATATTTAACAGTATTGTTTCAGTTCAGGCGTTTGTGTTTTTTTAATATACGAAAGTGGTGGTTTTTCGTTTTTGGTTTTCAGTTTTTTCCATAAATAAGGCACACTGGATTATAAGGCGCACTGTATATTTTGGAGAAAAAAAATTAAGACTTTTAAGTGCGCCTTATATTCGTGAAAATACGGTAATTGCTATTGGCTTCCAGGTATGAAGCACTCACTACACAGTCACCTCTAGAGCCAGCCATTGTTGATGTTTTAGATTTTTTTGGATAAAATCTTGCAGTGGGGGAGGAGCTATATGATGGAAGATGTTGTAAACTAAGATGGCATCTGCATATTTAACAGTATTGTTTCAGTTCAGGCGTTTGTGTTTTTTTAATATCCGAAAGTGGTGGTTTTGGTTTTTGGTTTTCTGTTTTTTTCCATATATAAGGCGCACTGGATTATAAAGCGCACTGTCTATTTTGGAGAAAAAATTTAAGACTTTTAAGTGCACCTTATAGTCGTGAAAATACGGTACTCCCATTTCCCTCCCGATCAACTACAATCGGACTCTTCTTATCAAGAAGGCAGTAGGAGACACATTGCGAGAAAGATGAACTCCGAGTAGTGGAGTGTTGGAATTTTAAGCCGACACGGAGCAATTTGGCTCCAAAGTCATCGTAGCATGTGTGACCTGCTGCCTTTTCCGGCTTCAGCGAGTCATGTCACAATGACACTTGCCTTTGTATGCCAGCAGTAAAGACCAGAGTGAGAAGCAATGAGTCAGCAAACGTTTCCCAAGCAGGTTTGTGTCATGGAAGAGAGACTATTTCACTAACACATACAAGATGGAAGGTGCTAAAAGCACATAGAATACTACATTTACTCATAAATCATTCTATATACAAAATACTCAAGTGGTGAAAAGTATCTATTGTAAAATAATTGTACCAATATACATAAAAAAATTCAAGTTCGTTTTTCTGAGTGTGTGTAACATAATTGTAAGTTTCTAGGTTGTGTGTTTACATGCATATGAAATAGAACATTAAAGGAAATTAGAGCACGTTAAAAAAACCATAGTAGTATGGGATAGTATATTGCACCCAAGTATTGTATTGTATGCCCTATTATACAAATAAAAAGTGCTTAGAGCATATAGAATACTAAATTTATATATTACAAATCCTTTTATATACAAAATACTCAAGTGGTGAAATCTATTGTAAAAAGATTTTACCAATATACAGAAAAAATTCAAGTTGCAAAAACAACAGTTTTTCTGAGTGTGTGTAACATAATTGTAAGTTTCTAGGTTGTGTGTTTACGAACATCTGTAATATAACATTAAATTTATTTACAAATCCTTTTATTAAAAAATACTGATGTGACAAAAAGTATCTATTGTAAAATAATTGTACCAATATACATAAAAAAATTCAAGTTCGTTTTTCTGAGTGTGTGTAACATAATTGTAAGTTTCTAGGTTGTGTGTTTACATGCATATGAAATAGAACATTAAAGGAAATTAGAGCACGTTAAAAAAACCATAGTAGTATGGGATAGTATATTGCACCCAAGTATTGTATTGTATGCCCTATTATACAAATAAAAAGTGCTTAGAGCATGTAGAATATAAAATTTACTTAAAAAACCTTCTAGATACAAAATACTCAAGTGGCGAAAAGTATCTATTGTAAAATATTTGGACCAATATACAGAAAAAAAATCAATTGTCAAAAACAACTGTTTTTCTGAGTGTGTGTAACATAATTGTAAATTTCTAGCTTGTGTGTTTATGTGCATCTGTAATCTAACATTACAGGAAATAAGAGTACCGTAAAAAAAAAAAAAAAACTTAGTAGTATGGGAGAGTATATTACACCCTAGTATTGTATTAAACGCCTTTTTATACAAATAAAAAGATAGAACAGAATGTGGCTTACCACAGTAAATAATAAAAAAAATGGGGCCAATGAGTGATAATACAGTACTTAGTGTTATACGATGTAGTAAAAAGTAATGCCAATAAGTAGTATTTTACCGCATAATCTAAGCACGGCATAATTAGGGTATAATTTAGCAAACCGCCCCAACTGCGTAATTATATATTGCCGAGGTGTTCCTATTTCCATCTCTGCCTTCAATCACCCATCTTCTTTTCGCACCAGTGCCCCCCATCTACCCATTTGCTCATCTTGCCTTCCTCCAGCTGCCTGGCCCGCTGCTCTACCAGGTGAGCGAGCGACGGTAGTCGCCCGTGACGCCACGCTGGGACGTGTGACACTTGCGGCGGCCACCACTCATCTCATCTGCCTAAATTAGCATGCATTAGGCACCTACATTTGCAGTTAAATTATGTGTGAGGCTCGGCAGCATGCGCCGTAGGTGGCCAAACCCAAAGAAGTGGCTTCACCAATGTTCCCTCTAAGCTGCGCGCATGCGCAATTGCGCGCTACTGTCGTCTTCTCTGCACAGCAGCAATCATATGGCGCGCAGTAAATAAAATCCAAACTTTTTTTTTTACCCCTTTCCCCATAATGGCGCCATTTACGTAGCAGCCAGTGGCAGTAGCTCTGTCCACTCTTATGTTTTTTTGTGTTTTACAGCATGTTTTACATGAAAACTTAGAGGGAACATTGACATGCACCTGCCTATGGCAGGTGTGATACTGGTATGCCCATAGCGAGCAATGATAATGTCACTCACACTGGTACTCAGTGTGCTCAGGGAGGTTGTCTTTCTGCCCAGACCAACGGAAAATTAGAGGAAACATAAGGTGTGTACCGTCAGCAAGCCATTTGTTACCACTGGCTACCAGTCTCATTGAAATCGGCACTAAATAAACACTAAATATAACATTGTCTTTACCCTGGAACAACTACAATCAGTCGAACCGTGAGAATGGATTTCACGCATGGTTGCTATTGACTTCCAGGTATGAAGCACTCACTACACAGTCACCTCTAGAGCCAGCCATTGTTGATGTTTTGGATTTTTTTGTATAAAATCTTGCAGTGGGGGAGGAGCTATATGATGGAAGATTTTGTAAACTAAGATGGCATCTGCATATTTAACAGTATTGTTTCAGTTCAGGCATTTGTGTTTTTTTTTTAATATCGGACAGTGGTGGTTTTTCGTTTTTGGTTTTCTGTTTTTTTTCCATATATAAGGCGCACTGGATTATAAGGCGCACTGTCTAGTTTGGAGAAAATGTAAGACTTTTAAGTGCGCCTAATAGTCGTTAAAATAAGGTAATTTTTCCTATAGAAAAAAACAACAATATGTAGTAAATGAGAGTCATACCTGATTTTGACCGAACCATTCCAATAGCACAGGCAATGGGGAACATGGAAAAGAAACAGAAGAAGTAAAAGAATTAGCTTTTCAGGACTTATTCCAGAAAAACGACAGACACAAAATGTGGGTACTTTGGCAAGCACTAGAAACAAGACCACCGTAAAATGTCCCATTGACACCACATAATCAGTCATTCAACTCCATTTCGGGTTGTGGCGGTTGTTTTGTGCACAGCCAAAAAAACGACACCCACAGGCTGAAATGATCAAATCTGTCAGGCTCTCATCGCAAATGGAATTTCCTTCGCCTCGCCTCAATCGTCATCTCGCGTTAAGCGTTGATGCCGCAACCGCGTGTGTGACTGTTCTGCTTCATTTAAGGATGCGCTAGTTAAGCCCGGGGGGGTCAGAAAAATGGGATGCATTAAGCTAAGCATTGCACCGAGGGGGTGATCAATGCATCGTCCTGGCACAAAGATGTCCCGAATTCAAGAGTTTGCATGTTACAGGGTGAGTCCTTGTCATCCAAAACATCATTGAATCAGTAGTCAAGCATGTTAATTTTTCCTTTTGTCTCCAGGGGCTTATTATGGGCTATTTTATCAGAAAGCGGCAGATTTCTCCCAATGACCTCACCTGACTTTGGTCCCTTGTTTTGTTTGGATTCACGCTTTTGATTAAGGTATATCATCAATGAGTCATATTGTGATTGGAAATAGAAGCAAGCAGGTTTTGGTCTAAAACAGGGTTGGGCAAAGTTTTTGAACCGGGGGCCACATTGACTTTAAAAAATTAGACAGATGGAAGTCAGCACGCGATATGATACGTATAAAAAAGTGCATCTGTTAACAGTACATATGAAACATAAAGAGATAAAAAGGACTCGTGTATTAACGTACTCATCACTCATCATTAAAGTAAAAAGTATAAAGTACAAAGTGAAGTAAAAAGGAATGTATTAAGAAATATTAAAATGTCATTTAAAAAAAGATAGAAGGGCTGTAAAACACGAAAAACAAATAAGAGTGGACAGAACTACTGCCACTGGCTTCCACGTTGACAGCGCCATCTTGGGGGGAACAAAAAAAACATTATTTGGACAGCGTTGACGGGCCAAATGTGGCCCGCGGGCCGTAGTTTGCCCATGTCTGGTTTAAAACAATACTTTGTGCCTAAATTGATACGTTTATGACATATCTCAATCTTCTGGGCAATTTTGGAGCCATTGAGTTTTCTAATCCATACCAATTACATAAACTTTGCTCTTACGTTGAAGTGCCACATCAGAGAGGAGCAGCGCAAAGCAAAGATTCCTCAGAGTAACAAGCAAAGTGAAAAGCTTTGTCGGGATTAGAGATAAAAGGCCATAACTGAGCTATAATGACACTCGTTACGGTCTTCTTGCAAACATTCTTAATGGCTTGGTCTTTGCCAGAAGAGTGGTGGCGGGATTGCATCTGTCGCCATTTTGAGTGAGTGTGATGAGTCAATAAGGGTGCTCGGACGTTTGGTCGCCGGTCTTTTGGTCGCTGGTCAAATGGTGACAGAGAGTTTACTGTTGAAACCAGCTCTCAAAATTATATTCATGTGGGAGAGTTTAATTAATAAGAGAGAGTATAATATCTAAGTACTGTTTAATATGTAAGTACTGTTAAACATATCTAAGTACTGTTTAATATGTAAGTACTGTTAAACATATCTAAGTACTGTTTAATATCTAAGTACTGTTTAATATCTAAGTACTGGTTAATATCTAAGTACTGTTTATTATCTAAGTACTATTTAATATCTAAGTACTGGTTAATATCTAAGTACTGTTTATTATCTAAGTACTGGTTAATATCTAAGTACTGTTTATTATCTAAGTACTGTTTAATATCTAAGTACAGGTTAATATCTAAGTACTGGTTAATATCTAAGTACTGGTTAATATCTAAGTACTGGTTAATATCTAAGTACTGGTTAATATCTAAGTACTGGTTAATATCTAAGTACTGGTTAATATCTAAGTACTGTTTAATACTTAAGTACATTTGACTGGCGACCAAAAGACCAGCGACCAAAAGGGACCAAAAGGCCAGCGACCAAAAGACCGGCGACCAAAAGACTGGCGACCAGACGTCCAGTCACGATCACTAAGTCAGCAAAAAGAGTAAACCGTGTACCGGAGTGACATATACACAAGATTTGACCTTAGAACACAGAAAAAAAGTGTTCAATGCTGGATTGAACTTTTCAACGATGGGTTGTCATTGGTGAAGATCACATGGATCAATTGAAATAGGTCTCTTTGATACCACTGACTTGGATTGGAGTCACGGTCATGGCGGTAGTATTGACTTTCCAGTCGGCCGTGACTAACCAAAGGAGCAAGACTCATTTGGATTAGACATTCATGGCAAGTATGGCTTGTTCCGATGGATGTTGATTGATCACAAGACCTACTCGTTAAGTCAGATCGCTTTAGACGGAAGTGAAGATCCATACGGAATCCCCCCAAAGGAGCCCAGGCGGGTCAAGACCCCGAAGAAAAGCCACTCATGCTCGCAACCAATGGAGTCACTCTTAAAAAATGCTGCTTCATTCAAAATGGGATTCATACAAATGAAATTAGAGATGAAGGGAGAATAGGGAAATGGGAATTATGAGTATTTTTATCAAGGGTCAACAGATATTTGACGCCATTTAGATGAGACTGCCGATATTAGAGTACGATAGAAAAATACTTAGTAGTCTGGGATAGTATATTGGACCCAAGTATTATATTGTACGCCCTATTAAACAAATAAAAACTGCTAAAAGCATGTAGAATACTAAATTTACTTATAAATCGTTATATATGCAAAATACTCATGTGGCGAAAAATATCTATTGTAAAATAATTGTATCAATATACAGAAAGAAAAAAATCAAGTTACAAAAATAACCGTTTTTCTGAGTGTGTGTAACATAATTGTAAGTTTCTAGGTTGTGTTTACGTTCATATGTAATATAACATTACAGGGAATTAGAGTACGGTACAAAAAAAATAGTAGAATGGGATAGTATATTGCACCCAAGTATTTTATTTTACAATTCCTTCTATTTGCAAAATACTCGTGTGGTGAAAAGTATCCATTGTAAAATATTGTACCAAGATACTGAAAAAAATTCAAGTAACAAAAACGACGTTTTTTTTTGAGTGTGTGTCACATAATTGTAAGTTTCTAGGTTGTGTGTTTACATGCATATGAAATATAACATTACAGGAAATTAGAGCATGGAAAGAAAAAGAAAGTAGTGGTATGGGATAGTATACTGCATTCAAGTATTGTATTGTACGCCCTAATATACAAATAAAAAGTGCTAACAGCACGTAGAATACTAAATGTACTTACAAATCCTTCTATATACCAAATACTCTGATGGCAAAAAGTATCTATTGTAAAATAATTGTACCAATATAAAGAAAGAAAAAAATCAAGTTACAAAAACAACCGTTTTTCTGAGTGTGTGTAACATAATTGTAAGTTTCTAAGTTGTGTCTTTATGTACATATGTAATACAACATTAACAATCGTTTTCTACCGCCTTTTTAGGAAAGTGAGCAAAGACTCAGCTTCTTTTGCGGCTTTCGCCAAACCTTCAAAGCTGTACTGTCACTCCAACAAATTACCCAGCAAAACTCAAAATATTGTTTCACAGCTGCTCATAACCACACATAATAGGGCTACAATTACTTACCAATGGGATCTAATTGGCAGTAATCAAAGCTGGTCTAACACTGACGCGAATATTTTTGTACATTTCTGATCTTTTCCAAGTGTCATTTCACCTGATAGTTATTTTCCCATCCCTCATACATTCTACAAAGTGTCTCAAGTCATTTGATCTCTTCCTCTTTTTCATTGGGTATCACTTCAAGTTCCAGAAGGATCACTTCCCTCCCCACCTCACATCTCTTTCTCTCATTCATTCTTAGAGTCAATGACAGCTTGCAGCTTCCCTCAAATTGCCACAAGCGTCGCCTCTTCGCTACTACGCGTTGGTGACCAAACCCATTATTTATTGATAGGCATACGGGTTAAAAATAAGGGGGTGTGCATAATAAGGGCAGGGCATGGGGTCTACACCAAGGGAATTTCCATAAAAGATATTTAAGACTGGTGGTCTGCATATCTCATCCCACACAGCTGAAAAAGGCTTAGTGGAGTGTCATAGGGCATGATGAAAGTACTACAACCTAGACTTCATGAAATATGGACATCATATACATGAGTGGAAATAAGGGAGGAGGGGTTAAGGGCATTTGTGTGGGGTTTTTTTTGCGGCAAGATTGGGTGAAGGTGTTATAAATCTAACATGTACATTCCAGGATTTATTCACACTCAGGTAGCCTCAAGTCAAAAGGTCCATTCGGCGATCTTCCGAATAAGCCAAGTGGGTGTGATTAAATTCCTGCTCACTTCCTGAATCTCCATACCTGTCAACTTGTACGTTTTATACGTATTTTATACGTTTTTTTTTACCATTTCAAATCATGTACGCCGTACACCGACTTTTGTACAGGGATTTAAAAAAAAAAATCAGCAATAATTATGAAAACCGATCTCAACAAGACCGTTTTGGCTAAAATCCAGATAGTCTCGTAGGCTGGTAGCCAATGACGCTACTGTCATCGATTCTTACTATTGTCACGGTATACCAGCAAAAATCATCCTCAATTGTATGTATTTTTTTAGCGGTGCGTACGGCAATATCGATAAAGGATGCGTGGATATACAAAGAATAAATATCGTGAAAGGAAGCATGGAGGAGCCACCTAGTAAGAAACGAGTTACCGCGAGTAAACATGCGTCGTACGGTGTTTGTAAGGTTTTTTGGGGGGTTTGTACGGGGAATCATAATCATTTATAAGGGCAGTTATCGGCAGAGGTTGACAGGTATGAATCTCTGCTGACAAGAATAGTGCGAGTGTTCTTTATTAACCCAGTGAAAGGTCAAGCATGTTTTTTTTTGCAATCTCTTGTCAGCATTCTTTTGGGAAGGGAATGCTGGTTGTGTATTTTTATTTGAGGTTTGAACACTGACAAATCTGTCCAAACCACACAACAAGCAGCCATGTTTTTTTCTAAGATCCTACTCTCTTTCTCTCTCGTAAGTCGGTAAATGATCTACTGGCCATCATTTAGGGAGACTGTGTGTTAATCATTCATCACATGGAAATATGCACAGCGCTTGGGAAACGTCAGCCAACCGTTGTAAAGACGCAAGGCAGAGGGTTCCCGGTGGGACCTGACGGAAGAGAAGAAGCGCTGTGGATCAACACAGTGAACATTAATCATGCTAGCCTAGTTTCCCATGCAAAGTGCAAACATGTGGAGAGGTCTCGGCTAAGGCGCAGGCTAAAAACAGAGCATGTGGTACCTTACAAGTGTGACGAATGTTATAGAAAGACGAGGCGCCGCTGTAACTTAAGTGTTTATGACATTTCCGCTTCCAAAATACTGCGCACTGATCTGAACGCCAGTCAAAGAATGATGGCCACTCCTCACATGAAAACCACCAATACAAAAAACAGGTAGTATGAATTGGATTGGATTAGATAACTTGATTCATCCCGTATTCGGGAAATTTCATTGTCACAGTAGCAAGAGGGTAAGAATACAGACACAGAAAAATATATTTTAGACATATATAGATAGGTAAGAAGTAAGTTAATAAATAGATTCATGAATAAATATATAAATAAGCATGTTGCTGAAATATATGAATGTATGTATATATATATATATATATATATATATATATATATATATATATATATATATATATATATATATATATATATATATATATATATATATATATATATATATATATATATATATATATATGCACATATATACATACACACATAAGCATACATATACATACACATACATATATAAGCACATATACTTACACATACATATATAAGCACATATACTTACACATACATAGATATAAGCACATATACATACACATACATAGATATAAGCACATATACATACACATTCATAAATATGCACATATATACATACACATACATATACATGCATGCACATATATACATACACATACATATATATGCACATATATACATACACATACATATATATGCACATATATACATACACATACATATATATGCACATATATACATATACATACATATATATGCACATATATACATACACATACATATATATGCACATATATACATACACACATATATGCACATATATACATACACACATATATGCACATATATACATACACACATATATGCACATTTATACATACACACATATATGCACATATATACATACACACATATATGCACATATATACATACACATACATACATATGCACAAATATAAATACACATAGATGTACATGCATGCATACGGTAGGTCCTAACACAGCCATTTTTTGTTAAACAGCTGATTTCCTGTGCATTTGGTGCCTCGATTTTACTCAAGACTTTTAAAACTAGAAGCATCCCGCTATAATAGGGAAACGGCATATTTGTACCCTGAGCAAAGCAGCCAAGATAAATGGAAAAAAACGGAATGAACAAAATCTCATTTGGATTAAATGAACCACCGCTGAGAAATATTAAGTATATAACGGTCTGGGACGTTTCCATATATTATCTACATTAACGACCGCCAGGCATATCAGTGACAGCTGTGTTTGCACACCACAACACCCGCGTCGTTACCACCTTACGAGATTTAGACCTTCCCGGGCTAGGAAAATCCAACAAACGCTTGACCCTGGCGTGTGGCGGCCTACTGGCATTTTTCTTGCAAATATCTGGGTCATAAACAGCAACAGCTGGAGTCGCTTCTAATTAAATACCTGTACATCTGTCTGGATTCCCGGGCGGGGTGTCACAGTAGCTAAGTGTGGCGGGATTTGTGCGTATTGTGCTTCAGGCGTGCCAAACGTAGGGTTCCCCGCCAATCCTTTCCCTCAGATTCTTCCTACAAGGTGCAATTTGGTGTTACTGGTTTAATGTGATACCATAAAAGAAATGACCCACAATCAATGTTCCCTCCTTGCACAGTTGCGCACTACTCTCGTCTTCTCTGCGCAGCAGCAATCATGTGGCGTGTAGTAAATAAAATCCAAACTTTTTTATTTATTTATTTATTTTTGACCCTTTTCCCCAGTAGTAGCTCTGTCCACTCTTATGTTTTTTCATGTTTTATATGAAACATTAGAGGGAACATTGACATGCATCTGTGCTACTGGTGTTCACATAGCGAGCAATGATGATGTCGCTCACACTGGTACTCAGTGTGCTCAGAGAGGTTGTCTTTCTGCCCAGACCAACGAAAAATTAGAAGGAACATTGTCCATGATGGGTATGGCAAAAGTGGACCCCTTACTGCAGGGGTCGGGAACTTTTTTGACAGAGAGAGCCATAAACAATTCACATTTTATATTGTTATTTCTTGAGAGCCATTCTCAGAACTGAAGTAAAAATATATGAAAATGTGTGATTTTTTTGTCATTTCACCACTTTTAAAGTACAAAAAGTATCTGAATTATTTTGACAACATTGTTATGCTGTTGCTAACCAATCAGTATCAATGAGATTATGCATGCGGAAGAGTAATGAAAAACAAAATAACTAAAGTGGTGCTAGAGCAGGGGTGGGCAAACTTTTGGGCCCGGGGGCCACATTGACTTTAAAAATGTGACAGATGGGCCGGGTCAGCACAAGATATGATACAAATAAAAAAGTGCATCCGTTAACAGTACATATGAAACATAAACAGAAAAAAAAGGACTAAAGTATTAACATACTCATCACTCATCATTCTAGTAAAAAGTATAACGTACAAAGTAAAAAGGAATGTATTAAGAAATATTAAAATGTAATTTAAAAATAGATAGAGGGGCTGTAAAACACGAAAAACAAATAAGAGTAGACAGAGCTACTGCCACTGGTTTCTGCGTGACGGCGCCATCTTTGGGAAAAAAATAAAAAACATTATTCGGACAACGTCGGCGGGCCGGGTTAAAAATCCTAACGGGCCATATGTGGCCCGCGGGCCGTAGTTTGCCCATCTTTGTGCTAGAGGTAGGTCAACGCCAATGCCACTACTATTGGGTTCGGGATTCAGTTCTCTCACCAGTGATTTGCATATTTTACCTCTCAGGTTAGTGTAGACTCTACACTATATGGCTCCACACTGTAGAGCCATATACACTCATGGAAAGAGCCATATATGGCTCCCGAGTCATAACTGCCTTACTGTAATCCTTACAGTCTTCAAAACATAAGGAAATAAGTCCGCACAGACAAGCATTAGGCCAGAGAACAAATCACATTTGGAAGTACTTCAAAGAAAGCCTGGAGTAGACGCTTCTGTTGTTATTCCTGACAAAGATGGTGAAAGAGCACTTTGTGGGTCATCAATGGAATCCAATGTCCAATTTTTGAGCAGATCAGGAAAGTGGTCCGCATTTAAGTCATCACCTTGCCTTGGGCAACCGCTGCCTCTAAATGGAGGTCAGAGGTCAGATGTCAGTGCGTACGAGTGCCCCAGACGTTGTATAGTCAATACATCGTAGTAAACGCGTGTACACGCAATTGCCGCGAGGGAGGGGGTGGCGGACGCACATCCTTAGCTCATCACACCCCGCGGGGAATTGGCGCTACTTGACCCCTTTCCATATTTACTGGTCAACAACGAGCCGTTTATTCTCAGATATTTTGCACAGTAATATACTTCCATGTCTTCTATGTCAAGGCGTCTTTACATGGGGACACAAGTGTCGCTTTGTCCCCCAACAACCAGAAGTCATATTTGTAGAATTTCAACAGCATATTAAATAGCCGTCAAAGTGGAGTCTTTTGTTTGAATGATTCAAAACGTGAGGCTGTATCAAAGATTCCTTCACAATTTGGTTCAGTTTGATGGAAGTTATTTCAGGTTAGTCGTAGGCTAAGGTCACAGCACCCCCCTTTACCCTCAAGGGTTAAGCCAATCTTCGGCGTCCCTGCATCGTGTTTAACCTGTGACCTCTAAGACTGATCCTGTGTCAGTGTTACTGAATAGGTCTAGAGCAAGGAGTCGGGAACGTTTTTGACAGAAAGAACCATAAAAAATTCATAGTTTCAAAAAAATCATCTTCCTTGAGAGGCATACTCAAAATGTACAAGTCAAAATACATGAAAATGTATGAGTTTTTAGTCATTTCACTACCTTTAAAGTACACAAAAAGATGGAAATCTTTTGACAACGTGGCTAATCAATGAGTATTAATGATGATATGCATGGAGAAGAGGCTACTTTAAAAAAATATGATTGTAACGCTCCTATTGGTGTGTTTTGGACTCAGCTGTTTCCATATTTTAGCTCACAGGTTAGCGGAGATCCTAATGCACTCATCAAAAGCCATGGTCTAGATCAAACTATGGGCAAAATACGGCCCGTGGGCCACATACGGCCCGTTAGGCTTTTTAATCCGGCCCGCTGGAGTTGTCCAAATAATGTTTTTTTTTCCCCAATATGGCGCCATCACGCGGAAGCCAGTGGCAGTAGTTCTGTCCACTCCTATTTGTTTTTCATGTTTTATAGCCCCTCTATCTTTTTTTAAATGACATTTTCATATTTCTTAATATGTACATTCCTTTTTAATTTACTTTGTACTTTATACTTTTTACTTTAATGATGAGTGAGGAGTATGTTCATAATTTATTCCTTTTTTTCTGTTTATGTTTCATATGTACTATTAACGGATGCACTTTTTTATATGTATCGTATCTTGTGCTGACCCGGCATATCTGTCAAAGTTTTAAAGTCAATTTGGCACCCGGAACCAAAAGTTTGCCCACCCCTGGTCTAGACGACTCAACTATCGTCAGGCGGTGAAGAAAATATGTGGGATGGGAAAATCATTGATTGGGATTTATGGAGGTGTATCTGCAAAATAAGTCATTTTTGTACATTGTACAGAAGTAGACAGATAGTGCTTATACAGCCCTTTCTGCATGTGTGGTCTTCTGGATTGTTGAACTGAGCTAAGAGAAATGTTATTATTGTTTCTGGCAGAAATCTATCAATCAATATGCTTGATTAGCGCAGTCTTTAGGAGGACGCTCAACAATGCTCTAGGAAAAGTTATTCCCCTTAGAGAGGTTAATGGGCACTTATGAATGCTTTAAAAAGATTGGAGAGAGTGTTTCGATCATGCAGCAGATGCTATCTGAGCCCCACTCCCTGAAGATTTGTCTTATGGAGGAGGGCGAGAATAAGGCATGGTGAAATATGGTCGCTACTAGTTGGCCACTTTGCCTTAGGGATGCTCTTTGCAGATCTTGTTCCAACCTCAGCTCCATTGTGGGCTGTTGTGTATCCTAGAGCAGTCAATAGCTGCAACCCTTCTCCCAAGAGGTGAGCCCTCCTAAAACATGCATGATGCTTCCAAGTGGGAATGTGCCATCAGAAGCCTAGAGGGCTATTCAAAGCTGCAGGAATACTGTCTAAAACAGGGGTGGGCAAACTTTTGGGCCCGGGGGCCACATTGACTTTAAAAATTTTGACAGACGGGCCGGGTCAGCACATGATATGATACATATTAAAAAGTGGATCCGTTAACAGTACATATGAAACATAAAGAGAAAAAAGGAGTAAAGTATTTACACATTCATCTCTCATCATTTAAGTAAGAAGTATAAAAAACAAAGTCAAGTAAAAAGTATAAAGTACAAAGTCAAGTAAAAAGTATAAAGTACAAAGTCAAGTAAAAAGTATAAAGTACAAAGTCAAGTAAAAAGTATAAAGTACAAAGTCAAGTAAAAAGTATAAAGTACAAAGTCAAGTATAAAGTACAAAGTCAAGTAAGAAGTTTAAAGTACAAAGTCAAGTAAAAAGTATAAGGTACAAAGTCAAGTATAAAGTACAAGGTCAAGTAAAAAGTATAAAGTACAAAGTCAAGTATAAAGTACAAAGTGAAGTAAAAAGTACAAAGTCAAGTAAAAAGTATAAAGTACAAAGTAAAGTGTAAAGTACAATGTAAAGTATAAAGTACAAAGTAAAGTAAAAAGTATAAAGTAGAGTATAAAGTACTAAGTAAAGTATAACCTACATAGTAAAGTAAAAAGGAATGTATTAAGAAACATTAAAATGTCATATAGGGGCTGTAAAACACGAAAAACAAATAAGATTGGGCAGAGCTACTGCTACTGGCTTCCACATGACGGCGCCATCTTGGGGAAGAAAAAACTATTTGGAAAACGTCGGTGGGCCGGATTAAAAGGCCTAGCAGGCCGTATGTGGCCCGCGGGCCGCAATTTGCCCATGTCTGATCTAAAAGCTAAGTGAGACCATTTATCCAGGGTTTGATTTGACAGGATTTTTCATCCCTTCTAATACTCTTTTACTCGTCCTTTTCTTCAGATATACAGCTTGTCTCCTTGCATAAATCAGTCCTAAAGCTTCCATCCAATGGGCAGGGGTATTCCGCCCTTTCACCGTAATAAATAAAATCCCCATTCAGCAAAGCTAGGCTTTATGGTCAGGATTTAACTAGAGAAGAAGCTCGGATCTCCTTGGTATTAGACTTTTGTCCGTTTTAGATTTTAATTTAAATGTTTCTATAATCCAGGGATGCCATATGGAAAAGAGCAAGGGCCAGGGCAATAAAGACGAGAGAGAAATTTGGTGCCTAGCAATGTTGGATGAGGTCAAATGCCCCATTGTGCTGAGCTAGGTGGACTTTCAAGAGACACTTGCTTCAGAATAATGAGGATTTTATGGTAGTTTTAAGAAAAATGTCCAAAATGATTGGTTTACTTCCTCAAGTGCAGTCAATCGTTTCCCTCTTCCTCTGTATGGAAAAAAATATGGAGGATCGATGCTCTGTCGTCGCTAATGTGTCCTGAGGGTAACCCCACCAAGTGTAAACTGGGTCTCTGTATCAGAGCATGGCTGACACAAATCACCCACTTGACAGTAAAAGCACAACAACAAATGGGGTGCTCGGATGTTTGGTCGCCGGTCAAATGGTGACAGAGTTTATTGTTGAAACCAGCTCTCAAAATTATATTCATGAGAGAGAGTTTAATATCTAAGAGGTAGAGTTTAATATCTAAGAGAAAGAGTTTAATATCTAAGAGAAAGAGTTGAATAACTAAGAGAAAGAGTTGAATAACTAAGAGAAATAGTTTAATATCTAAGAGAAAGAGTTTAATATCTAAGAGAAAGAGTTTAATATCCAAGAGAAAGAGTTTAATATCCAAGAGAAAGAGTTTAATATCTAGGAGAGAGTTTATTATCTAAGAGAAAGAGTTTAATATCTAAGTACTGTTTAATATCTAAGTACTGTTTAATATCTAAGTACTGTTTAATATCTAAGTACTGTTTAATATCTAAGTACTGTTTAATATCTAAGTACTGTTTAATATCTAAGTACAGTTTAATATCTAAGTACATTTGACCGGCGACCAAAAGGCCGGCGACCAAAAGACCGTCGACCAAAAGACCGTCGACCAAAAGACCGTCGACCAAAAGACCGTCGACCAAAAGACCGTCGACCAAAAGACCGGCGACCCAAAGGCGATTTGAAAGAAAGAACGGAGACCGAGTACATTTATGCGAATGATAAACAGGCCCCATCAAGATGATTTCCCTTATCGGTAGGTTAAAAAACAACAACAAAAAAGTGGAATGCTATTGTGCAGCCATTTCATTCATGCGTCACTTGCTGCGGACTGATTGTGAGTCCAACATGGCAGATTAGTTCATCGGCAGGCGGCGGAACGATAGGGAGGCAATCTGTGCTTATCTGTCGAGCTGGATGCTGTCAACACATAAAATATGCTGGATTTGACTGCAAAATAGTTGTATTCAAAATTGTCAACAAATAAATCAATGTAGTAGTCTGTTAGGTAGTCCAATCCCGCCTTTGTGGCTCATTTATACTGTGCGTACCTAATTAAATACTTTCAAGGGTGACAAGGGTGTCACAAAATCGAAGAGTTTCGAAGTTGTGTGCTAACCTGCACTTGGCTCCATTTCCTATTTGTTAATCCAACCCCTGCTACCAAAAAAGTGCCTTCAATGGTAGACAGTGTTAGGGAACTTTGACCAGCAGGATGTAATCTGGGAATACCCAAAAATCGGTACTGACAAACAATGTTCCCTCTAATTTTTTTGTTTTTCTGGGCAGAAAGACAACCTCCCTGAGCGTACAGAGTACCAGTGTGAGTGACATCATCATTGCTCGCTATGGGCACACCAGTATCACACCTGCCATAAGCAGGTGCATGTCAATGATCCCTCAAAATTTTCATGTAACTAAATGCTGCAAAACACAAAAAAACATAAGAGTGGACAGAGCTATTGCCACTGGCTGACGCGCAAACGGCACCACCATGGGGAAAGAGGTATATAAAAAATGAAAAAAAAGTTTGGATTTTATTTACCGCGCGCCATATGTTTGCTACTGCGAAAAGAAGACGAGAGTAATGCGCAATTCCGCACACCCTCATCTTTGAGGGAACAATGCCGACAAACTGACAAACAAACAAGAATAATCCTCGAATAGACGCTTTAAATAAATTTAAACAGGCTCCGGATTCTCATATTTTAGTGCTAGAAATCCAATCCAACATTTATTTATTCAATTCAATTAACTTTTTGGGTAAAAGATCAACTGGTCTGGCCCACATGAGATCTAATTGGCATTAATGTGGCTTTGATACCCCGGATTTAGATGAACCAAAATGGCTTTTTAACCTAAAAAAAAAGGGAAGCCTGTGAGGGAGAAAAAAAAACCCTGCCTCTTTTCACCCATTAACCTAATAACCGAGCACCCATTACCGTAAGTGACCGCCCAGAGCTTTCAGGTCATCCGGTAGTACCAGTGTAGCATCCCCGAACTTTCCCCAGTATGTCTCATCGATCAAGCTAACAAATGGGTCTAAAATGCTAAGAGTGCATCTGGTAACCATAAAGATGGCACTTAAACGCAAAGCGGACGGCCATAACAGCGGCCAAACATTATTGTTCGTAATGGAAGGACGCGGTGATTGAAGGGAGGCCGACGGAAAGCAAAATAGACGCAGTATTTTCAAAGATGTCTACAACTGCTCTCGATAAATTCATTGCCTTCTCACCATTGTCCTGTTTTAATCACTTTGCCATTTTATCCAGTTAATGATGAATGTAACGTTGGGAGAGGAGTGGTCTCTGTCCTCCCTTGTCCTGACCCGTGACTGGACATTTGGTCGCCGGTCTTTTGGTCGCTGGTCTTTTGGTCACCGGTCTTTTGGTCCCTTTTTGTCACTGGTCAAGTGGTGACAGAGAGTTTACTGTTGAAACCAGCTCTCAAAATTATATTCATGAGAGAGAGAGTTTAATATCTAAGTACTGTTTAATATCTAAGTACTGTTTAATATCTAAGTACTGTTTAATATCTAAGTACTGTTTAATATCTAAGTACTGTTTAATATCTAAGTACTGTTTAATATCTAACTACTGTTTAATATCTAAGTACTGTTTAATATCCAAATACTGTTTAATATCTAAGTACTGTTTAATATCCAAGTGCTGTTTAATATCTAAGTACTGTTGAAAACAATTCTCAAAATTATTTTCATGAGAGAGTTTAAGTACTGTTGAACACAGTAGATATTTAGATATTAAACTCTTAATCTCTCATGAATATAATTTTGAGAGCTGGTTTCAGTACTTATATATTAAACAGTACTTAGATATTAAACAGTACTTAGATATTAAACAGTACTTAGATATTAAACAGTACTTAGATATTAAACAGTACTTAGATATTAAACAGTACTTAGATATTAAACAGTACTTAGATATTAAACTTCTCTCTTAGCTATTAAACTCTCATGAATATAATTTTGAGAGCTAGTTTCAACCATAAACTCTCTGTCACCATTTGACCGGCGACCAAAAGACCGGCGACCAAAAGGCCGGCGACCAAAAGGCCGGCGACCAAAAGGCCGGCGACCAACAGACCGGCGACCAACAGACCGGCGACCAAAAGACCGGCGACCAAAAAACCGGCGACCAAAGGACCGGCCACCAAAAGACCGGCCACCAAAAGACCGGCCACCAAAAGACCGGCCACCAAAAGACCGGCGACCAAACATCCGGTCACGCCCTTTTGTAGGAAGCGGAATAACTGACGACACTATTTCCTGATCAAGTCCCATTAAAAGGTGTCAGCCAAATATAGCGTTACTAGCAGGCAGTACGCGTACGATTCAAGAACCGCGTGACTGTTTTACAAGCTCAAAGCGCCTTTTTTTCCGGGAGCGATCCCACTGTGACTTCAGTGCACACGCTCCAGGATATTCGCTAACACACACATATACACACACACACCCAACAACATATTATAAGGCTGCAATCATCCTCGTTTCATCCTGTCCTCACTCCTGTTCCACTTCTAGTACATACGTGTTCTCCGACAACCTCTGCCTATTTTTCTTTTTCCATCTTGCCTTTTCTCTGAAGCCCTGAGCAATTACCTAGCAAGACTCTGGAGGCAGAAAGAGGGAGGAAAGGAGTAGCATGAGTGGAAACATAGTTTAAAGAGGGGAAAAATCATTAAAAAAAAAGATGGCCTAAAAACATTTGTGTAAAGGTCCTGGGGAGGAGATTGTCATGGGATTTGAGAGCAATTGTCGGTCACATTTAAGCCAATAAGTCCCCACCTTTTGGCACATAATGTTTGAACCAGATCTCCAAATATTAATAACAATGACAAAGCCATAATGTGACTCAATTCGCCATATTTATGGAGTGTGCCGAGCCCACTAAACCCCCATCTATCAACACAATGGTGGATTATATACTCATCTGGCCTAACAGTGGATCTTTAACGCACTTGCTTTTGGGTCGTGGAGCTAGCTTTGGGCCTGGAGGCCATATTGACTGAAAAAATGTGACAGATGGGACGGGTCAGCATAAGATACGATACATATAAAAAAGTGCATCCGTTAACAGTACATATGAAACATAAAAAGAAAAAAGGACTACAGTATTGACATACTCATCACTCATCATTTAAGTAAAAAGTATATGGTAAAAAGCAAAGTATAAAAGTATCAAGCAAAAAAGTATAAAATAAAATGTAAAGTAAAAATATAAAGTAAAATGTAAAGTAAAAGTATAAAGTACAAAGTAAAGTAAAAGTACAAAATAAAGTATAAAATACAAAGTAAAGTCTAAAGTATAAAGTAAAGTATAAAGTACAAAGTAAAGTAAAAAGTACAAAATAAAGTATAAAGTACAAAGTAAAGTAAAAAGTACAAAATAAAGTATAAAGTAAAAATATAAAGTACAACGTAAAGTACAACGTAAAGTACAACGTAAAGTACAACGTAAAGTACAACGTAAAGTACAACGTAAAGTACAACATAAAGTAAAACATATAAAGTACAAAGTAAATTAAAAAGTATAAAGTACAAAGTCAAGTGAAAAGGAATATATTAGGAAATATTAAAATGTCAATTAAAATAGGATAGAGGGGCTGTAAAACACGAAAAACCAAGAAGAATGGACAGAGCTACTGCTACTGCCCCCCCCCCTGGTGACGGCGCCATCTTGGGGAAGAAAAAACTATTTGGACAACGTCGGCGGGCCGTATTAAAAAGCCTAACGGGCCGGATGTGGCCCGCGGACCATAGTTTGCCCAATTCCGAGCTAGCTGGAGCACTAAGAAATTGTCGCCAACCCATGCACGGTGGCAGTAAGGGTGGGCTAAGACCCCTCTCCAGTGAGAAGTGCTTGTGAATTGCTTTTGGCTAGGGGGCTAAATCCCCTGAAAGACACCTTTTTTTTCCCCTGCCGTCTTTCACATCAACACGTCCAATTCTCACAAATCTCGGCCAACGTCTTTGGCCGCGTGGCAGGTGCAAACGTTCACCTCCTTCCCTTGTCCGAGTTGGTTCGTAAAACAATAGCTGACCCTCATTCTTGTCTGGGCTGTCACACACTAAGAAAAATGCCTTCCAAAAGCCTCACACAGACAGTTGCAATGTGTCCATTGGCCGCATTCATTTCCCGATTAAACCACTGCTTGTCGGTAATTAAAAACTACGCTTTGTGAAAGCATCCAGCTCGCCATACAGCCATTGGCACAACGCCTTACCCCGCCTCTTCTTTTTTTCCCCCCTTTCTTTCAGGAGGCCGCAGGTGGCACAATTGGCAGTAATGCCGTCTAATTGTTAGCAGCGCCGCCCGGGTGTATTCGTGGTGGGGAGCGGGAGCTTGGCAGGCGCAAAGAAGGCAGGAGGAGGAGGAGGAGGCGGTAGAGGTAGAACGAGATAGGAACGGCGCCGTCGGCCATAATGAACACGTCAACGGTGTATTGCTGAGGAGAATTTGGCAACAAACGAACAAGCGAAAGGCAGGGAAGGCTGCTCGCGTCACATGCAAACGCTTCCCTGGATGCCGTTATTTTTCCCAGTGCAGAAACGGCAAGAACAAGGCTCCCTGGGGTAAAGACTCCAGCAGAGCGAGAGTCATCAGTACTGCCTAGCATCCAGATCACATGATCACCTGTGACGATTGCCTTCATTATATATACATATATATGTATATTAAATATGTATATTATATATACATATATATATAAGCACATATATACATACACATACATAAATATATAAGCACATATATACATACACATACATACATACATACATACATACATACATACATACATACATACATACATACATACATACATACATACATACATACATACATACATACATACATACATACATACATACATACATACATACATACATACATACATACATACATACATACATACATACATACATACATACATACATACATACATACATACATACATACATACATACATACATAAGCAAATATATACATACACATACATACATATATAAGCAAATATATACATACACATACATATATAAGCACATATATACATACACATTCATATATAAGCACATATATACATACAGATACATATATAAGCACATATATACATACACACATATAAGCGCATATATACATACACATACATATATAAGCACATATATACATACACACATATAAGCATATATAGACATACACACATATAAGCCCATATATACATACACATACATACATATAAGCTCATATATACATGCACCTACATATATAAGCACATATACATACATATATATATATATATATATATATATATATATATATATATATATATATATATATATATATATATATATATATATATATATATATATATATATATATATATATATATATATATATATATATATATATATATATATATATATATATATATATATATATATATATATATATATATATATATATATATATATATATATATATATATATATATATATATATATATATATATATATATATATATATGACTCAGCCAAACTATATTTTGACAAAATTATCATATCACATATGACTTACTGCCTAACAAGGTGATCTTCGGCCTACAAAACAACACTAAAACCAATTGAAACCATTTATAAGAAAGCTCTGAAAGTATTGGACGGAAAAACCCAGATTTTTAAAAAAATACCAACTGAACTGGGACAATACTATTAAATAAGCAGATGCCATCTTAGTTTACAAAATCTTACAACACAAAGCTTCTCCTCCACTACAAGATTTTGTCCAAAAAGATTCCAACACATCAACAAAGGCTGGCTCTAGAGGTGACTGTGTCATTGCCTTCAAAAAGAGTGCATTCAGCCAAAGACCTTCAAATTATACCAATTAACATACATCAACTGCCATCTCTGAACCTCTTGGCCAATCATCTTAAAGCCTGGCTGTTAGACGAACAAAATTCAACCTAAATCCCAACCCTTCCAAGACTCCTCCCCCAATAGGGGGCTACCCAGACGTCAATTTGAATGCACAACAGGCCAGGTGAGAATACACATCTTCTGATGAAACTATTTTTATACATGTGGCGCTATCGCCAAAATCACACCGCTGATAAAGAAACATATTGCGGGTGCGCAACCATTCGCCGTTATCTGTTGGGTTACACGCGACCACTCATGTCTACACAAACACACAAACCGTCTTATCGCTCTCTCAATGCTCAAGATGGTGGGCCATCTCCTAGCAGGTGGGGAAGAAAAAGTTGGCCACAGCCAAATTGGCCACAGCAATGGCAAAAGTGCCTCCACGTGTCTTAATCTAGTCATTTTTTTAATTGGATTGGATTGGATGACTTGATTCATCCCATATTCGGGAAATTCCGTTGTCATGGTAGCAAGAGGGTGAGGATGCAGAAATAGGACAGGCATTTTAGACATAAATAGACAGCTAATAAGTAAGTTAATTAATAAATACATGAATAAATATATAAATTAATAAGCGTGTTGCTGAAAAGTATATATATACATACACACATATATAAGCACATATATACATACACACAATCACATATATACATAGACATACATATATAAGCACATATATACATAGACATACATATATAAGCACATATATACATATACATATATAAGCACATATATACATATACATATATAAGCACATATATACATATACATATATAAGCACATATATACATATACATATATAAGCACACATTTATACACATACATATATATAAGCACATGTATACATATACATATATATAAGCACATATATACATATACATATATGCATACACATATATAAGCACATGAATACATGTACATACATATATATAAGCACATATATACATACACATACATGTATATATAAGCACATATGTACATACACATACATATATAAGCACATATATACATACACATACATATGTATTAGCACATATATACATACATACACACATATATAAGCACATATATACATACACATACACATATATATGCATATATATACATACACATACACATATATATAAGCACATATACATACACATATATATAAGCACATATACATACACATACATGTATATATAAGCACATATGTACATACACATACATATATAAGCACATATATACATACACATACATATGTATTAGCACATATATACATACATACACACACATATAAGCACATGTATATACATACACATATATAAGCACATATATACACATGTACATGCATGCATACGGTAGGTCCTAACCCAAAGAGAAATAATGGCACATATTTAGAACGACCTTGACTCAATCACTTTGGGATATGGAAAATGAGTTTGGGAATGAGCTGAATGAGGACTAAATCCGCCCAGACACACTGGAGGATCTTGTAAAAAAAAAAAAAAGACTGTCAGCACTTTTCACTCCCTAAGCTGATATTTTTGGTGTCAAAAGTTCAGTTTCCTGTCAACGCACATCGTCTCGTAGGTGACTCATTAGAGCATCGTTTCCAACAACAACACCCCACTAGAGAAGGAAGAAGGGGGGGCTGACTTTGGTGCTGGCAGAAGAATTTAATACATTAAAATGTGAGTTTGAGTACATCTAGCAATACTTGTATAACCTGCTGAGAAATAGCCTTTATTCAACATTCAAAGATAGTATTCATATACACATTAAAGAGGATTTTAACAGTGCCCTGCTGCAATTATACCCAAAACATTTGACATCATCAAATGAAAATGAGCAGTTTTCTGCCAAAAATACGGTTTTGTGAGCTTTTGGGAAGTCTTTTCCGACATAGCTTGCAAAGATTGCGACACAAATGACCAGCAAATGCTGATTGGTTCTCAATTCTCTTTTTTGTTCAACTTGTATTTGAAATTCCAAAGTCTTTTCCTTTATAAATGATAAATGAAGTCCGTGTGCTTATCATTAGTGTTGTGCCTTACATTATTAATGTCGGTACAGTCCGCCGTCTTTTAAGTGCAAGCGTGCCTCAAATGTTACCATTTTATCGTAGTAGAAGTAGCTTTTACGTTATACTTAGAATGTTTTTATTGGCACAAGGCTTTGCTTTTTTACTATTAGCCGCCCCTATATGCGCTTGGGACATTTTAATAGACTCAATGTGATTTTCTTCCTGTCGTAGGAATGAATTAGGAGGGTTAAAAGGAGGCCGCAGGAGGCAGTAATGTTGACAGAGCGCTGGATGAGTTGAAGCCCAGTCCACGTCGGAAGGCACGAATAAAGCCAAAGCTCGCTAGGGAGAACGAGGCGAGACGGAGAGAGGATAAAAGGCCAACATAACCTCCTACGACCGATGATGCGTCACACCGGCGAGACTTTGCTTGGGTGTGGGAAGCACGTGCGGCTGTGAGTTAGCCTGCCAATAAAAGCTCATCCTTGGCCTTTCCCCAAGAAGAAAAAAAAGGGGGCGAGTCTCAAAGTTCCCTCTAATTTTTCGTTTGTCTGGGCAGAAAGACAACATCCCTGAGCGCAATGAGTACCAGTGTGAGTGACATCATCATTGCTCGCCATGGGCACACCAGTATCACACCGGGCATAAGCAAGTGCACGTCAATGTTCCCTCTAATTTTGTAAAACATGCTGCAAAACATGAAAAAGTGGACAGAGCTTCTGCCACTGGCTGCCGCGTAAACGGCGCCATCATGGGTAAAGGGTTAAAAAAAAATGTTTGGATTTTATTTACTGCGCGCCATATGATTGCTGCTGCGCAGAGAAGACAAAGTTAGTGCGCAAATGCGCGCAGGCGTAGCTTCGAGGGAACTTTGGACAGGGGTGGGCAAACTTTTTGGCTCGGGGGCCACATTGACTTTAAAAATTTGACAGATGGGCCGGGTCAGCACAAGATACGATACATATAAAAAAGTGCATCTGTTAAAAGTAAATATGAAAGATAAACAGAAAAAAAAGGACTAAAGTATTAACATACTCATCACTCATCATTAAAGTAAAATGAATAAAGTACAAAGTCATGTAAAATGGAATGTATTAATAAATATTAAAATGTAATTTAAAAAAAGATAGAGGGGATGGAAAACACGAAAAAAAATAAGAGTGGACGGAGCTACTGCCACTGGCTGCCGTGTAAACGGTGCCATCATGGGGAAAGGGGTATACAAAAATAAATAAATAAATAAATAAAAATTGGGATTTTATTCACTGCGCGCCATATGATTGCTGCTGCGCAGAGAAGACGAGAGTAGTGCGCAATTGCGCATGTGCGCAGCTTAGAGGGAAATTTGGGGGCGAGTCTGTGATTCATGGCGAGAGACGCCAGTGCGAGTACACACATCAACACGACATAAATGGCGAAAAGAGATTTCCCCCTGGAAGGCCGAGGGGAATATGGCCTCCTGCGCTCGTGACGCGTCCCCGTCATCCAAGCAGGCGCCGGCTAAATTATTCAGCGCGACAAAATACGGGAACATCCTTACGCACGCCGGAGATTGAGTGGGCTTATAAATGATGAACGAGCCCACGGCAACGAGAAAAAAATGTTTTTGTTAGAATTTGTAAACATACTCGTAGTTGTGAAACTCGATTAAAAGACAGAAAAATGGAGATACTAAAAGCATCTTGGCCACAGTTGGCTGGGATAGGCTCCAGCACCCCCTGCAACCCTTGTTCCTTCAAATTAGCGTGTCAGTAATAGATATCCAATTTATTTAATCCAGGGGTGGGCAAACATTTGGGCCCGGGGGCCATATTGACTTTAAAAATTTGACAGATGGGCTGGGACAGCAAAAGATACGATACATATAAAAAAGTGCATCCGTTAACACTACATATGAAACAAAAACAGAAAAAAAGGACTAAGTTTTAAAATACCCATCACTCATCATTAAAGTAAAAAGTATCAAGTACAAAGTCAAGTAAAAAGGAATGTATTAAGAAATATTAAAATGTCATTTAAAAAAAATAGAGGGCTTTAAAACACGAAAAACAAATAAGAGTGGACTGAGCTACTGCCACTGGCTTCTGCTTAACGGCGCCATCTTGGGTAAACTTAAATAATTTGGACAACGTCGGCGGGCCGGATTAAAAGGCCTAACGGGCCGGATGCGGCCCACACGCCGCAGTTTGCCCATGTCTGCTCTAAATAATGTTTAAACTTCTGTGATGCATGTTGTTAAATCTTATAATATATACATATATATATAATATATTAGCAAAAGAGACATTAGAATCATTTAACCGGAGGCGCGTGTGTATCGATTCTCTTCTTGCAAGAATAAAAAGGATATGATTTCCATTTCAAATGGATTATATGTGTATTGGTGTCCATGGCAGCCAATGGGATAGAATAAAAAAAGGCAAGGAAGGTTAAAGTAAGGCTTGCCAAATTACATACACACACACACATAGACACAAATACAACATATGCCTCCAGCAGTGCCAGTTGGGAGACATCTGGTGCCAAAACTCTACAGGTCAAAGTAAGTGACACGCTCCACCAAGCGTAGACGCGTCTCTATGCATGTGTTTATTTGGGTGCCAAATGAATGCGGCGGTTGCCATAACTACCGCACTCTTCCTCCCATTAGAGATTGTCCCGTAAATACACAAGCTAAAGAACAAACAAACAGAATACAAAACATATGCGTTATCAAGTCAATGCGCTGCATTGTTAAGGGAAAATTTCCCAGGGATGTTTTTTCTTATTTTCTTTTCTTTTTTTTAGGGCAGCATGATCATAATACACTTAGACTGAAATGTTATTGTTGTCCAAATTGAATTCATTATAGTTGTTGAATGACATCCAAAAACATTGGATGGCGGTTAAGACGGAATATCGTAAGAATGATTTACTGCAAAATGCAGGGAATCATTTGGACATTAGCATTAGGCTGTGGTGAAATTCACTTAAAAGACTCAAATCGGAATAATAAAATGATTGGGTTTTCATGTGGCATTTGTGAACAAAGTAATAAAAAATAAAAAAGACACTTCTCAACGGTGCTCGGACATTTGGTCGCCGGTCAAATGGTGACAGAGTTTACTGTTGAAACTAGCTTTCAAAATTATATTAAGAGAGTTTAATATCTAAAAGAAAGAGTTTAATATCTAAGAGAGAGAGTTTAATATCTAAGTACTGTTTAATAACTAAGTACAATTGACCGGCGACCAAAAGACCGGCGAGCTAAAGACCGGCGACCAAAAGACCGGCGACCAAAACACCGGCGACCAAAAGACCGTCGACCAAAAGACCGTCGTCCAAAAGACCGTCAACCAAAAAGACCGGCGACCCAAAAGACCGTCTACCAAAACACTGCCGACCAAAAGACCGGCGACCAAACGTCCGGTCACGTTCTCAGCTGTTTGCAATTACTCTTTCATATCCCTTTAAATGACAATAGAAAAAACATGTTTCAGAAAACTGTTTCCGCATGTTCAACACATTTTTGAACCAACTTCTCCAATGACCGATTGTGACCTTGCCGTCTTTCGAAAGCTTGCATAATTGTCTGGTGGTGGCGCCTCCAGAGTTAAGCCAGCCTTTTTTGGGGGTAAAAAAGATTTAAAAAATACACAGATAATGTGATTTTTATATTGCAAGTTTGTGCAGCACTGCCTGCTCATTAGACTGAAGAGAGATATACAGTACGCTGGCATGGTGCACCAATCAAACTGTGTGTAAGTGCGAGCCAGTGTGTGCAGAGGCTCATTAGTTGGCCTGTAGAGAGAACAAGGGCGACTGGCTGCAATTACACACACATACACACACACACATACACACACACACACATATACACACATACAGGAGTTAACAAGCCGACATACAGCTAGAAAAGTGACACTGTTAAACTATACTTAACATTTTCATCAACAGCAAAATAAACATTTGGAAAATCAACATTTATTCTCAAGTACAGTACTACCTCCACATACGAGTGCCCTGACATACAAGCCATTTGAGTTACATGTAAATCGACATACAAGCTAAGTCCCAGAATGAATTAAGCTCCTATCTCGAGGTACCATTGTATTGTTGATTGTGAATCATCAATTAATAAGCAGAACAAATAAAAATGCCCAATGGTAAGTGTGCCGGAATTGCGACCTCCTCCTCACTGCATCTACTTGGCAACTTCAATGCCTTGCGGGAGTTTCCGACAAAACAACAAGCTCAGTTTATAGAACAGAAAGTCCTGAAACAAAGCAGAAAAAGCTTGCACAACGCCAGCTGCACAGCAGAGCCAACCCCATCCATGATAATTGTGATTAACGGCTGAACAAATTCCGCATGAAATGAGCATACACCGCACACGCTGTTTTTTTGAAGTTCTCCTTATTAATTCAAAAGCTTTGTTGGAATTTCATGAGAGAAATCGCTTACGCTGAGTGGCACTTTTTTTACAAAGCCAAACACAAGCTCACTCCGGTATGTTTTTATTGTTGTATAGACGCTCCATAAACACACTGGAAGCTAAACAACTTTTTGACTGGTGACCAAAAGGCCGGCGACCAAACGTCCGGCGACCAAACGTCCGGCGACCAAACGTCCGGCGACCAAACGTCCGGCGACCAAACATCTGGCGACCAAATGTCCGGCGACCAAACGTCCGGCGACCAAACGTCCAGCGACCAAATGTCCGGCGACCAAACGTCCGGCGACCAAACGTCCGGCGACCAAACGTCCGGCGACCAAACTCCCGGCGACCAAACTCCTGGCGACCACACGTCCGGCGACCAAACGTCCGGTGACCAAATGTCCAGCGACCAAATGTCCGATGACCAAACATCCTGCAACCAAACATCCAGCGACCAAATGTCCGATCACGCTTAACAACAAATATAATCTAAAAAAATAAAAAATACCAAAAGCTTTAAGAGATTCTAACATCATTCTGACACAGTTCTTCTCCATTCCAACCCTACATGAAAATAATAAAAACCCATTATGCGTAAATCGCCTTTACATTAAAACTCTATTAAAAGGATAAGTATAAGGGGGTGTGGTGTATAAGCTGTATAAAGCTGTATAAAGGTGTATAATGATTACATTTATATTCATGTAATTGATCATATATACAGTGGTACCTCGACAAATGAGAAATTTGAGATACAAGTACAATTTCAGGCAAATGTTTGTCTTGAAATACAAGACAAATTGTTCGCAACTCCCAGATGTAATGTGTCTGTGAGCACTGGGCGGAGCGTTGAATTTTTTTAAGTATTTTTTTTTTTTGCCCGTTAGTCGAGGCGATCGCAGTATATACTACTCCTCGTTGACAAGTGGTCGTACGTTTTTTATTGTGAGGACATTTTGTGTGAAACATTTTCAGACTATTTTGAAAGGAATACAAAAGAAAACAATCCTTGATAGGTTGCATATGAAAGTCAGGGTGGAGGCGGGGCAAATAGAGCCAACCCGGGGAGAAGAAAGGTATCAAAAATGGAAAACAAAATTACAATTCATGAGAGAAATCGCTTACGCTGAGTGGCACTTTTTTTACAAAGCTAAACACAAGCTCACTCCGGTATGTTTTCATTGTTGTATAGGCGCTCCACAAACACGCTGGAAGCTAAACTACTTGGTATTCAGTCCCGGATTGACTGCCAGTGATTCCACATTTGCTTTAATTCTTCATTAATTAGCCGCCAAATAAGAGTGAGACAGCACTACGGCGAACAGAAGGCGTGCCCTAGATGAAGAATGCGTATCCTGAGCCAAAAGTCCCGTCGGCTCATGCCGTCATTAAGTATTGTCAGGCTCTAGACAAAGCCCACCCCCGCCTCAACCAACATGGCACCCAGGGGAGAGGGCATACCCAGGGGTAGGGGGGGTCACGGATGTTTGATGAAACTAATGTATCTTCTACAAAGATGGCGTGAGCAGTAGCCGGCGGGTTTCATGGGTGTAATTAGTGCCGAGAAACACACACCTCCCACCCTGGGAGGGTACCCCGAGGGGGGGAGGAGGGGGTCGCTCAATCGGTAGGTAGGGAATGGGTGTGTTTGTGCACGTAACGCAGGTGCCGGTGTGCAGCTGCACTTTTAACCTTTGACCTCTGATGCTATTCATCCTTATGCCACATTAAAGTCGGGAGCTGACACACGTGTGAGTACAAAAAGATGAATGTACGTGTTTGTGTGTTCAATAAGCAGCTGCTGCAATGCTGTCACATTAAGAACAAGTAAGGCCATTACAGGTTAAAGTTGAGCGTTTCTAGTAAAGAGTGAAGATATCTACGATATGTTTATGTACAGTGTTCCCTCAGTTATCGCGGTTAATGGGGACCGGGACCACCCGCAATAAGTGAATTTCCGCGAAGTAGGGATTCCCCTTCAAACATGCTTAATTTGAATTTAATTTAAAAAAAAATGATTTTTTTTACATTTTTTAAAATGTTTTTTATTTTTTTTACCCCCCTGTATACAGTACGCCATATATAATATGGGTAGAGAAAGTGAAATTCATGTTATAACAAAAAAAACTGTAAAATATGTTGTTTCAATGTAACATTTGTATTTTTTTTCCCCAAAAAAATCCACGAAGCTCTGAGTCCGCGGTAGCTGAACCGCGAAGTAGCGAGGGAACACTGTACATTATTTTAGCATGTTTATGATTTTTTTTAATGGCATGTGGTATGAACATAAAGATTTGTTGAATTAGTAGAAAATGTATACAGTCGTACCTCTACTTATGAATGCCTCTAGGTACGAAGGTGGACATTTTTCAGATGCAAATGAGTGACTCAAGATAAGATAAAAATCCAAGTTATGAAATCTCCCAAAAAGTAAATGCATTTCCTTATCCGTTGTTATTTTGAATTCCCATCATTAAGCGATTAAACATTTTATTTAATATTAATTATTTAATATTTTCACACAGACAAATAGCGCACACATAAACGTAAAAGTCTAAAATGTACTACAATGTGGACAGCTTTCCCCCCCTGGTAGAACTGACTCTCAAACACATGTATTTTATCTGTAACGCCCACTAGGGGAGATATTTATGCAACACAGGGCACATTTTCTGATGTCTTACTTATTTTAACACATTAATAAATCAATTCCATATAATTTCCTCTCATATTTTTGTGTTTCTTCACATCTTTCATACACAATTGGGACACTTTGACCATTTTTTTTAAAAGGTTTACTTAATAGTTCTGTGAACCCGTGGAACGGATTTAAAAATTTACATATAAAGTACACCTTTACTTACGAAATGTTCATGTTATGGAAAAATTCTTGGAACCAATTAATTTCGTAAGTAGAAGTACGGCTGTACTTTGTTTAGCAGTTTTTGGTTCAAATAATTGAGAAATAAAAGGGTAGTGGTTAGCAAGTTGGCCAAACAGTTCTGAAATTGAGGGTAAAGGTAGAGTTTGCATGCTCTCCCCAGACTTTACGTGGGTTTTCTCTGGGTAATGCGGTTTCCTCCCACATCCCAAAAACATCCATGCTTGGCTAGCTGATTGACCACTCTAAATAGCCAAACACTAGTTATGATTGGTTATCTGTGTCCTTGTGCCTTATGATTAGCTGGCCACCAGATCAGGGTGTCCCCGGGATAGGCTCCAACACCCCTCACGAATAAAAGAATATTCTATCAAAAACATGCTATCATGCTAACCAGTTTTTAAAGTAATCGGTCGTTTCCTGAGTCATCAAGTGAAGCAAAAGGTGTATATGAACACTTCTTAAACCTTATAGAGAAGCTTTGGAAATCCAAATTAATTAGAATTCAAAGCTAAAATTGACTCTTTTGTCTCCAGGTCAACAAGAACAAGTTATTATCATTAGGAAAGTAACACTCTTCCTTGTAAATTTCAATTAAAAGCAAGTTTAGGCTTGAATTGGGTCTTCCTTGTGATTCATTTATGCACCACAGGGAATAGCGCAAACATTTTGGATTCAATCTAAACATTTGGGTGCATTAGCAACTCGTTCCCTCATTATGCTGATTACCCAAGCACGAGTCGCACTTCCGACTTAACACGCTCTGCCCATGCAAATGAGCTTACATGTATGTAGAGCCGCGCCAGGCGGTAGGTAATAAGAAGTCTCTGGCGCATCCGGCTCGATCGGAAGAAGGCGGGCCTTAGCGGAACAACAGCTGTCGGGATTACGCTTTTAATAAGAGCCGCCTGGCCTCCCGTTGCGGACCCCGTGTGGCGCGTGACCGAAGGGTCCCCGACTCGCAGGTGCCGAAGGGAGGCCATGCCAAGCAACTCCAACCCTCCATAACCCAGACCCCGGATGTCCCAGTGGTCTGGGTGTTCTCCTTATGACACTTCTTGGCATATATTTACATCACTCAGGGCCCTGAGCGTCTGAAACAATCTGATCAATTGTGCGGGTGAGCAAACCTGACACGTCTATGTATGTGTATGTGTGTGTGTGTGTATGTCTGAAGAGCTGAGGCGGGTAATTTATCAGATAAGATGGCTCATTTGGGCTTCTTCAGGAGGAGTGAAAGGAGCTGTAGGGAGGCTTTCATCTCTCCGATGGTAGTGGGGAGGGGTGGCGGCTTAGGTCAGGGGGGGGGGGGGGGGGCAAGGAGTCAGTCGGGAGGCAAAGAAGAAGAAGGCCGGGTGTTGAAATAAAAAAAAAAATGAGATAAATGTTGGAGTTATTGTGTATTACGATTATATATGTGTGCATTTAATGATTTTTTGGATAATAGTTTCTTCAATTTGGGACAGAGACTTAACATTGCACCAAGTCCTTGTTCCGAGGACTGATTACAGGAAGATAGGACTGACCTTTACTTCAGAATACAGACCTAGAAGGACGCTTAAGAAATTGCTGATGCAGCGTGATAGCTATCCAACAACCTTTGTGATTACTCGCATATTGTCGTGAATCGTGACGCTCGTTTTCGCTTGATTATGGAATTGTTTTGCGGAATGGAGGCTTGTTATGTTTAATTTCCAATGGAGTTGTTTTTGAGTTCCGACCTTAATTGTTATTTATGAATACTTGATATGCGATGAGTGTTACAGTTGTTGTTTTTCTTACGCAATTGGAATAATCAATAACCTTGTAATTGTATTTGATTTGAGGCCTTAAATAGATTAATTAATAATTGATGTCCATAATTAATCAGATGTCTCTTTGTATTGTTTAATAATTATATTAAAGTATAATTATTGATGAACATAACAGTAAAGAATAGGGGAGATTATCCGAGAGGAAGTTTACCTTCCTGGCGCTGATGGAGGGACATAAGAGGGCAATAATGCGTGCTGCCCCCTGCAGGGCGATGAGATATTAATCGTTGGAAGTTAGATGGAGAAAACAACACATGAAGGTACCAGACAAACAACCTTATGAAACATCAGCCAGCACTTTTGTGTGTGTTTGTGGGCGATGCATTCATCTCACTTCCTTGGAACGCACTAGGAGGCCATTTGCAAGTCAAATGTGGCATATAATGACACGGGAATCATCCAGATTTATTGGAAGCCACCGTGGAGAGGAGAGAAGCTTGAAAATGCATATATTTTGTTCGAGACACCAATATACATACTGCAGTACGTGCCTCCCTATTGGTAGCCTCAGGAGGAAGGCAGTCAGAATATGATACTCTGCTCAAGGGCTAAAATGAATAACTTTAATTCTTCACTCAACAGTACAGTAGCAGTCAACCCTTATGTATCTCACGCCACTTGCTAAAAACAACTGCATTTGATTCATGGACAGGATATTCTGAAAATATTTGATTGAAGGCACGTTCTGATTTAAGCGCTCCAAAAAGTTAAGTTAAGCTCGTTCAGGTCCACATCAATCATGCTAATTGGGAATATACATAAATTAAGCTCTGAAATGGCAGAACCCATTTCCATGAAAATACACACAGTTATAGGCATCTGGGATTGTCATAGTTTTGTGTCAAAGCACCCCCGATAATCATGTTCGGAAAAAAATGTGTTAAAAACTGTCCGATTCATTCCAAATTCGACACACGTTTATAAACAGTGACCGGACGTTTGGTCGCCGGTCTTTTGGTCCCCGGTCAAAATGTACTTAGATATTAGACAGTCCTTGGATATTAAACTATCTCTCTTAGATATTAAACTATCTCTCTTAGATATTAAACTATCTCTTTTAGATATTAAACTATCTCTCTTAGATATTAAACTCCCTCTCTTAGATATAAACTCTCTCTCTCTCTTAGATATTAAACTATCACTTTTAGATATTAAACTATCTCTCTTAGATGTTAAACTATCTCTATTAGGTATGAAACTATCTCTTTTAGATATTAAACTCTCTCATGAATATAATTTTGAGAGCTGGTTTCAACAGTAAACTCTCTGTCACAATTTGACCACCGACCAAAAGGGACCAAAAGACCGGCGACCAAACGTCCGGTCACGACATTGCTACCTCCACATAGAGTCAAATTTCAGGCAAATATTTATCTTAAGAAATGTTGATATACGAGTATGCAAGTGGCCGTTATGCTATTGTGGGGAAATGTGTGTGCATCATTTTGGGAATATTTTCAAGGGAATACAAAAGCAAACAACCCTCGATAGGTTGCATCTGAAAGTCAGGGTGGAGGCGGGGCAAATAGAGAAGAAAGATATCAAAATGTAAAACTCAATTACAATTAAATTCAGTATAAGGTTAGATTAAACTTATTTTGTCTGCATAGTGATCCAAATTCATTTAAATGCATTTTAACTGTTCTCGGTTATCCGATTGGATGCATACTCAAACAACCCACGTCCCAACAACAACCGCAACTCCAGGCTCTTCTGCTTGTGTGGAATAAACTGGAGTTGCTATTTGCAGAGCATTAAATCAAGCTCTCATCAAGTTACCACTAAAAGCCAAAACACAGCCGCTGCCGCTGGGCAGGTTTCCAGCAGAAATGTTTTTAATGGCTTTAAATAAGAATTCAAGGGGGATAATAACGCGCCGTCTCAACGCCGACATTCGCTGGCGGCTCACAGAGATTCCAATTAACCAAAGACAAAAAAATAATAATACCATCATCCTGACGAGCTTGATTTTAGATACGTTTGTATTCGTCAGGTCAACTCTCAGCATTTATCGCCCAATCATTATTTGCATAACACTTTCCATTTACGGCTTGTCGACGAAGCGCGTTCATTGGAGCATTAAAAAGGGTGGGAAAAGACAGCTGCTGGGGGTGAAAGACCGACGCGGAGAATACGCGGCGGTGAGATAGCGGTTGAAGGAAAGACGTGGAGCTTTGTTGTTGATCTCATTAAGATTAATGCACTCCAACAGGAAAGTAAGCAAAGGGATGGAGACCAAACACAGATGAGAGGTGTAGCTCTAATGGGATCAATAGCCGGGGCATCGACGAGGGGTCGGCGGCCATGTCCGTTGTGACCCGTGGGATGATTCGCATTCATTTTGCAATCACTCGTTTACTCCTCCTGGATAGGAATCTGGCGAAAATTTCTTTCGGTAGCCGAAAAAAGGATTGGGGCAAATGTTCTAAGAACCACTAGCCCAGGGTTGGGCAAACTTTTAGGCCCGGGGGGCCTAATTGACTTTAAAAATGTGACAGATGGGCCAGGACAGCACAAGATATGATACATATAAAAAAGTACATCCGTTAACAGTACATATGAAACATAAACAGAAAGAAAGGACTAAAGTATTAACATAGTCATCACTCATCATTCAATTAAAAAGTATAAGGTACAAAGTCAAGTAAAAAGGAAGGTATTAAGGAATATTATGTCATTTAAAAAAGATAGAAGGGCTGTAACACACGAAAAACAAATAAGAGTGGACGGAGCAACTGCCACTGGCTTCGGCAAGACGGCGCCATCTTGGGGTAAAAAAAAAAATAAAAAAATTTAACAACGTCAGCGGGCCGGATTTAAAAAGCCTAACGGGCCAGATGTGGCCCGCGGGCCGTGGTTTGCCCATTATGCACTAGCCACTAGGTGTCCCTTATGGATTTAGTTCCAGAAGATGAATGGCCTCAATGGTTGCCAAAATGTATCAACTGCACACGACCGCATCAAACATGGAACCCCTGCCGCTCCTTTCTCACTAACCCGCAAACGTCATTAATCTCCTGTCAAAAAACTGCACCATCACCAACAAAGCACAAATTGCACTGTCCGGCAACGGCCCGCCGCCTCAACCAATGTTCCCTCTAATTTTCCGTTGGTCTGGGCAGAAAGACAACCTCCCTGAGCGGACTGAGTACCAGTGTGAGCGACATCATCAATGCCCGCTATGGGCACACTAGTATCATACCTGCCATAAGTAGGTGCATGTCAATGTTCCCTTTAATTTTTCATGTAAAACATGCTGTAAAACATAAAAAAACATAAGAGTGGACAGACCTACTGCCACTGGCTGCCGCGTGAACGGTGCCATCATGGGGAAAGGGGTAAAAAAATATATATAAAAAGTTTGAATTTTATTTACTGCGCGCCATATGATTGCTGCTGCGCAGAGAAGGCGAGAGTAGTGCGCAATTGGGCAAGCGCGCAGCTTAGAAGGAACATTGGACAGGGGTGGGCAAACTTTTCGGCCCGGGGGCCACATTGACTTTAGAAATTGGACAGATGGGCCGGGTCAGCACAAGATATGATACATATAAAAAAGTGCATCCGTTAACAGAACATATGAAACATAAAAAGAAAGAAAAGGACTAAAGTATTAACATACTCATCACTCATCATTAGAATAAAATGTATAAAGTACAAAGTAAAGTAAAAAGGAATATATTAAGAAATATTAAAATGTATTTTTAAAAAAAAGATAGATGGACTGTAAAACACAAAAAAACATAAGAGTGGACAGAGCTACTCCCATTGGCTGCCGCGTAAACAGCGCCATCTTGGACAAAGAGGTAAATAAAATTTAAAAAGAAATGGATTTTATTTACTGCGCGCCATATGATTGCTGCTGCGCAGAGAAGACGAGAGTAGAGCGCAATAGCGAGGGAATATTAGCCTCAACTGACAGATGAAAAATTTCTTGACATTCAGCACCAAAGAGTTGCTGCCATTAGGGCATGGTAGGAGACTTAGTCAACTCTGATCAAAAATAGGAAACAGCTCGTAAACAGTACGATTCAACACGGAAATCACCGCTTTGCCTTCACCTCCAATATCGCTCCCTTCAGTTTCAGCACCCAATCTGCCAATAACCGGTCTCCCAAACAAAAGCCCCCCCGTGAAATATAACTACCAACACATGGCACATGCATTTACACAACAGCACGATTGTACGCAATAGTGCTCGGCATGAATAATTGAACACAAGTTAAAGAGAAGGGGAAGGAAAGAGGAGAGGAAAGGAAAGGCTTTGGAAGCGAACCCAAGGTATAAAAAGCCAATAAAAAAAGAGGAGTCTGCAAAGTAATGTAATGAAACAAGCGGCGACAGCTGCGTGTATTCGTACATCCGCAACCATTACGTGGATGGAAGCTCAAAAGTGGAAATAGATGGCTGAGGACAAAAGCATTTGGACAGCGGAACAATGGCGGACATCATGCCACCAATGGCTGCATAAACAGATGCTCTGCATAATTGATCCCAACACAAAGGCATGCCAATAACTTTATTAAAGAAGGCAAGGGTCACCTTTTGTGCCCTTCAAAAGAAAATCTCCATTCAGGACTAATTTGTTGGGGCGCAACGATTAGATGACTTTATTTGGCGCCGCAAAGGCGGGGTTTGTGGAAACGTAATTACACCAGACGAGAAAGGACATTTGGCATTGTTTGGCTTGATGTTTCCTTGGTCAGATGCAATGGGAATCTATGGCTCGGGAGCCATATGTGGCTCTTTTGATGGGTGTATATGGTGAAATGAATGATAAATGCTCACATTTTAATGTACCGTATTTTCACGACCATAAGGCGCACCGCATTATAAGGTGCACCCTCAACGAATTACATTTTTTCCTTATATAAGGCGCACTGTATTATAAGGTGCACCCTCAATGAATGACATTTTCCCATATATAAGGCGCACTGTATTATAAGGCGCACTGTATTATAAGGCGCACTGTATTATAAGGCGCACTGTATGATAAGGCGCACTGTATTATAAGGCGCACTGTATTATAAGGCGCACTGTATTATAAGGCGCACTGTATTATAAGGCGCACTGTATTATAAGGTGCACTGTATCATAAGGCGCACTGTCTATTTTAGAGAAAATTTAAGACCTTTAAGTGCGCCTTATAGTCGTGAAAATACAGTAATTGCTGTTGACTTCCAGGTATGAAGCACTCACTACACAGTCACCTCTAGAGCCAGCCATTGTTGATGTTTTGGATTTTTTTTGCATAAAATCTTGCAGTGGGGGAGGAGCTATATGATGGAAGATTTTGTAAACTAAGATGGCATCTGCATATGGCATATTTAACAGTAATGTTTCACTTCAGGCGTTTGTTTTTTTCTGTTTTTTCCATTAATAAGGCGCACTGGATTATAAGGCGCACCGTCTATTTCGGAGAAAATGTAAGACTTTTAAGTGCGTCTTAGAGTCGTGAAAATATTTTATTTTTTTTTTATTCTGAGTATGGCTCTCAAGGAACAATAATTGAAAATATGAATTGTTTATGGCTCTCTTCGTCAAAAAATAGGTTCCCGACTCCTGTAACGTAGCCCAAAAAGCTAGCCCGGCAGTAGCTTTACCGACTCCTAAAAGCCGTGTAATCGGCCCCGGGCGATATATTTCTAAGGAGTTTAGGGAGGAAGTTAAAGTGATTTGCGGATTTCAATTGGATTGAGGTTTGTTTGACCATATCTGATGCTCGTAATCTGAACCGGGTCTTTAGTGGCATAATGCGATGGCGAGGATATACGGCCAGCGTTTTCCTCTAGCTCATTACTTCCTGTCCAAGTCCACTTATCGCCTACGTCGGCAAATATCTACCCCCCCCCCCCCCCCTCCAAGATAATCCCCCTTCCATCCCAATGAAACGCTCTCGATTACATCCCAATTAAAGGCACCGGCGGTGCTCCGCTTGTGGACAGTGGACCCCCTTCGTTAAATCCCTATTAATGATCCTATTTACACTTGTTGCCAGATTGATCAAAGTGCAGCCGGCGTGTGATCTGTCGCCTTTTCATCTCAGCTGGTTGTTTGTGGGAGGATGTTCACTAACAATGTCACAAATGAGGTTCAAAAAAATCATGAAGAGAGGTGTCAAAGGGGTACGGGAAATGAAGTTCAGCATGACGCTGAAAAATATGACTCAACACAGAGCTCTTTTGAAGGGTGATAGGACTTTTGGTCGCCGATGTTTTGGTCGCCGGTCTTTTGGTCCCCAGCTCTCAAAATTATATTCATGACAGTGAGTTTAATATCTAAGAGAGAGAGAGTTTAATATCTAAGTACTGTTAATATCTAAGTACTGTTTAATATTCAAGTACTGTTTAATATCCAAGTACTGTTTAATATCTAAGTACTGTATAATATCTAAGTACTGTTTAAAATTTAAGTACTGTTTAAAATCTAAGTACTGTTTAATATCTAAGTACTGTTTAATATCTAAGTAGTGTTTAATATCTAAGTACTGTTGAAAACAGTAGATATTTAGATATTTAACTCTCTCTCTCATGAATATAATTTTGAGAGCTGGTTTCAACAGTACATAGATATTAAACAGTAGTTAGATATTAAACAATACTTTGATATTAAAGTTACTTATTAAAAATATCTAATTTTGAGAGCTGTTGAGAGCAACAGTAAACTCTCTATCACCATTTGACTGGTGACCAAAAGGGACCAAAAGACTGGCGACCAAAAGACTGGCGACCAAAAGACTGGCGACCAAAAGACTGGCGACCAAAAGACTGGCGACCAAAAGACTGGCGACCAAAAGACTGGCGACCAAAAGACTGGCGACCAAAAGACTGGCGACCAAAAGACTGGCGACCAAAAGACTGGCGACCAAAAGACTGGCGACCAAAAGAGACCAAAACTGCAACCAAAAGAGACCAAAAGACCGGGGACCAAAAGTCTGGTCACGAACTTATAAGCCGAAACCGAAACAGGAAACAGCCAAAGATGAATTATTGACTCAAATAATAGCGCTTACTTGCTCCGTCTTGTCAGTCCTTTGCTGACTTCACCCTTTCAAACTGGCCCATTCTCAGTCTGTCCCCCGAGGGACTTTTTGCCTTACTTCATTTTAGAGAACAAACTTTGAAGTCGCTGTTCTGTGAAAATGATATTGCTCTCATTTGTTTGGAGTTTTGTAGCCAGAAGCTTCAGAAATGGGAAATGGGAAGAGCGAGTTGAGACAAAACACGGCCAAATAAAAAAGTTGCCCGTGATGAGAAATGGTAAAAGATGAAAGGGTAGAAAATGACACAGAAACAGGCAAAAAGGACATTTCAGGTACTTTATGGACACCACACCACCGGACTATTCATCAACTGGACATAAACCTGAAGAAAACACCCACTCATATGCACTTACACACTTCTACTGTCTTTATGGGAGCTCATTTTGTGTAAAAGCTTTACTAGCTGCGACTTAAGTACGCCTGCGTGAAGAGAAACAAACAAAGCCGTAGTCGGATGACACAATCCACACTGATTGATGGCTTACTGAAACACATTTTCACTTTAGAGAAGAAAAAAAAGATGGCCTTAAGTCTTAATCTTGCACACAAAAGTATATTTGACCTTCACTAATGTGATTGTATTGCCACAAACCTGGCAGCAGTTTCAAAAACTAGAGTTTTTCCAGTTAGAGAAGCCCATGAAATCCTCAGAGTCTCACGCAATTAATCGGATTTAAAAGCAACAAGTCGATCAAACACAATTCCTATTTTCCTATTCCTATTTTCAAATATTATTCCTGGAGAGACATGTTCACAATTTAAAAGTCAAAATGTATGAAAAGGTGTACATTTTTTAGTCATTTTACTACTTTTAAAGTACAAAAAGTATCTGAATTATTTTGATAGCATTGTTGCGCTGTTGCTAATCAATGAATATCAAGGAGATCAATGAGTATCAATGAGAGAATGGATGCAGTAGAATTTGAAAGTCAAAATATATGAAAATGTGCGCTTTATTTGTCATTTTACTAATTTTAAAGTACAAAAAGTCTCTGAATTATTTTGATAGCATTGTTATGCTCTTGCTAATCAATGAATATCAATGAGATCAATGAGTATCAATGAGAGAAAGAATGCAAAATTTAAAAGTCAAAATATATGAAAATGTGCAATTTATTTTTGTCATTATACTACTTTTAAAGTACAAAAAGTCTAGGAATTATTTCAAAAGCATTGTTATGCTGTTGCTAATCAATGAATATCAATGAGATCAATGAGTATCAATGAGAATGGATGCAGAAGAATTTAAAAGTCAAAATATATGAAAATGTGCAATTTTTTTGTCATTTTACCACTTTTAAAACACAAAAAGTCTCTGAATTATTTTGATAGCATTGTTAGCATTGTTGCTAATCAATGAATTTCAATGAGATCAATGAGTATCAATGAGAGAATGGATGGAGAAAAAAAAATCAATGCCAGGATGCCGACATGACGTTCCTATTGGTGCGTTTGGGTCTCGACTCTCTCAGTTTTCATATTTTAGCTTAGAGCCACAAGTACCCATCAAAAGAGCCACCTGTGGCTCTCGAGCAACAAGTTCCCTACTCCTAAAGTAGATGCTGACATGGTGAGCAAGTGGCAAACTTTTTGGTGCAATTTTTTGCCCATTCAAACTTGCTTATGGCATTCAAATGCACCTCGAGATTGGCACCAGCGGCCAGACGTGGCGCCCTAGCTTGGGCGACTTGTTTATCTACAAAGAGAAAGATTCCCGTGGAGTGTGACGGATTAGATTCAACAGCAATACTTTTAATGGAAGGGCGCGGGAAGGTCTGCGAGTCACCTTTGAAGGGGCCGAGAATGAGAGAAGCGATCGATATCAGGCGGAGCGGATGATTGTTTGTTTGTGTGTGCACGCATCCCATTGTACGCTTGTCGAGAGTGACGTGGAGGGCCAGTCGTCATCGTATGAACAGCAAAGCCCTCGACTGGCACTTCACCTTGACCCCAAGTCAACATTTTACAGCCTTTCCCAGCACTGAATGCAGATCACTTGATTGTGCATCGCTGAAAAGAATGTGTATATTTGTAAACAGATGGTCATTTTGCTATCAATGCTGCAGGAGAAAAGGCTGCTCGAACATTTGGTGGCCGGTCAAATGGTGACAGAGAGTTTACTGTTGAAACCAGCTCTTAAAATGATATTCATGTGAGAGAGTTTAATATCTAAATATTTACTGTTTTCAACAGTACTTAGATATTAAACAGTACTTTGATATTAAACTCTCACTCATGAATACAATTTTGAAAGCTGGTTTCAACGGTACTTAGATATTAAACAGTACTTGGATATCAAACAGTAGTTGGATATTAAACAGTACTTCGATATTAAACTCTCATGAATATAATTTTGAGAGCTGGTTTCAACAGTACTTACATATTAATCAGTACTCGTATATTAAACTATCACTTAGGAATATAATTTTGAGAGCTGGTTTCAACAGTACTTGGATATTAAACAGTACTTAGATATTAAACAGTACTTAGATATTAAACAGTACTTAGATATTAAACAGTACTTAGATATTAAACAGTACTTAGATATTAAACAGTACTTGGATATTAAACAGTACTTAGATATTAAACAGTACTTAGATATTAAACAGTACTTCGATATTAAACTCTCTCTCATGAATATAATTTTGAGAGCTGGTTTCAACAGTACTTAGATATTAAACAGTACTTGGATATTAAACAGTACTTGGATATTAAACAGTACTTAGATATTAAATTCTCTCTCTTGAATATAATTTTGAAAGCTGGTTTCAACTGTAAACTCTCTGTCACCACTTGACCGGCGACCAAAAGACCGGGGACCAAACGTCCGGCGACCAAACATCCAGCGACCAAACGTCCAGCGACCAAACGTCCAGCGACCAAAAGACCGGCGACCAAATAACGGCTAGCTAGCGCACAACTGCTCTTTCTGCACTGCAAGACTGAAAGAATAGCGTCTCACTTCAATTCAGTCTCCTAAGTACCCGATGTTGTGCTACAATGGCTTTGGGCTGATTCCCTGGCGTCTGAACACACTACAGATGCAAGTGCGCGTGTTGAAACGCGTTGGCAGGCACGGAATCCACCACCACGTGGGCTGCAGACTTGGCGGCCAAAGAAACGAAAGCGTAGACGGCGTTCCAAAATAGAAGCTTCTTCACCTCTATCGACTCAACGCCACAATACGACGGCACTTTTTTTTTCAAGCTGGCCTTTCCCTCTTCTATACTTTCCAGTGTTGACGGATCTGTTTGTCACGCTCTTTAATTGGAAAACGCTCTCCCGGCGGGCTCGAGTGGCGCCATCCTTTTTCAAGCTCCTTTTTTTTTTTTTTTTTAATACCTTGTTTGAGATCAGCAGGCCGGCTTGCAGCTGCTGGATAAGCCACCCGTTTGTGATTAGTATATAGGACCAACATGTCTACCCGCGTTTGAATAATGAGTTTGTGCTTACAGATGGGGCACACTGGAGATGCCGTGGGTGGTAAGATGGTGGTTTGGGGAAAATAAATGAGCAAAGAAGGTATCTTCTCCGTTTTTCGGAAACCATTATGCCTTGGATTCATTTGTCTCCAAGGAGTGCCACAAATATGCCAGATCCCCCCTTCTACTGCTACTCTTAGGTTCAAGGTTTCACTCTCTACTCTGTGTTTTTGTCTTTTCTTTGTGAAAGTAAAAGTAAGCCATCTTTCCACCAAGCTTCTTTGAGTTAAATGGCTTCTAATTCAATGAATGGGGGGGGGATTATACCAGGGGTGGCCAAACTTTTCAGGCCGGGGGGCACTTTGGCTTTAAAAATTTGACAGATGGGCTGGGACAAAACAAGATATGATACATATAAAAAAGTGCATCCGTTAACAGTACATATGAAACATAAGGAGAAAAAAAAGGACTAAAGTATTAACATACTTATCACTCATCATTAAAATAAAAAAGTATAAAGTACAAAGTAAAGTGAAAAGGAATGTATTAAGAAATATTAAAATGTAATTTAAAAAAAGATAGAGGAGCTGTAGAACACGAAAAACAAATAAGAGTGGACAGAGCTACTGCCACTGGCGTCCGTGTGACGCCGCCATCTTGGACAAAAAAAAAAAATTTGGACAATGTCGGCGGCCGGATTAAAAGGCCTCACGGGCCAAATGTGGCCCGCGGCCCGCAGTTTGCCCATGTCTGGATTATACCTAATTGATGGATGGATGCCGAGTGAAACGACTCCACGAACTCTGTGCAGTCTGAACAATTACATTGAGAAAACACTACACTACTTTCTAAAGTAGATTTGGGAGTCTGTCTATATACCATGGGGGTGTTATTGTTTACACTATAAGATTTATAGGGACCCAATGCATTGTTGGCAAGCTTTATAGTACAAACTACATTCAATGAGGGAGAGTTCAAATAAGAAAGGCAGTAAGAAGGAAAGAAAGGATTCCCAAATGGAGCACCAGGATCTTATTTTGTTAACAAAGAGTAATAAAAGTCTGTCTAGTTCACATTAGATCCATTTGGCAGCAGTTGTTTTCCATCTCCCTTACTTAATGAAAGCGCTCATTGCTGTGAGCAGAGGCATTTGGCCACCCTGGTTCCTCGCTTCCTCGACCCTGTGCAGTTGCTAGGATGCGTTGCTAGGCAACTAATATCTACTATTATGGGATTCGGGTAGACTCAATGGGGAAGTTGACTGCCGGCAATCTGGCCTGGTGTTTTGACGCCACGTCGTATATTGTGTCGTGTACAATTTCCACTCAGGATTGCAGGGGCACTTTACAACAGCTACAATTTAGAAAATGCAAGTGTTTGCAACTATTTTCCCACAAAGGGCAGTTTGCATGGAGAAGATGACATTTGGCATCAGCGGTTTTATCATGATATCTCCAAAGGGAAGACAATGGAGAAAATATATCTTTCTTTTTTCCGTGACCGGACGTTTGGTCGCCGTTCTTTTGGTCGCTGGTCTGTTGGTGCCGTTTGGTCGCCGGTCAAATGGTGACAGTGAGTTTACTGTTGAAACTCATGAGAGAGTTTAATATCTAATTACTGTTTAATATCTAAGTACTGTTTAATATCTAAGTACTATATAATATTTAAGTACTGTTTAGTATCCAAGTACTGTTTAATATCTAAGTACTGTTTAATATCTAAGTACTGATTAATATCTAAGTACGGTTTAATATCTAAGTACTGTGTAATATCTAAGTACTGTATAATATCCAAGTACTGTATAATATCCAAGTACTGTTGAAAGCAGGTCTTTATTTTTTCATACTTTATTATATTCATCAGAGTTTAATATCTAAGAGAGAAGTTTAATATCTAATTACTTTTAATATCTAAGTACTGTTTAATATCTATGTACTGTGTAATATCTAAGTACTGTATAATATCCAAATACTCTATTATATTCATCAGAGAGTTTAATATCTAAGAGAGAGAGAGTATATTATCTAAGAGAGAGAGTTTAATATCTAAGTACTTTTTAATATCTAAGTACTGTTTAATATCTAAGTACTGTTTAATATCTAAGTACTGTTGAAACCAGCTCTCAAAATTATACTAATTAGAGAGAATTTATTATTCTAAATATCTACTGTTTGAAAACAGTACTTAGATATTAAACAGTACTTAGATATTAATCTCTCACACTCCCTCTCTTAAATATTAAACTCTCTCTCACAAATATAATTTTGAGAGCTGGTTTCAACAGTAAACTTTCTGTCACCATTTGACCGGCGACCAAACGTCCGAGCACCGCTATCCGTACGCACGGCAAAGAACAAAGGATGACCGGGGTTCGTTTTTGTCATCATTGAGATTAAAAAAGCATCACAGAGACACGCAAAAGCAGTAGTAGTGTCCGCCATCCATTCCCGCCTGAATTCCTTCAGAGTTTTGCTGGACAAACACACAGATGAAACAACAAAGAAAAGAGCTATTTTCCCTTGGTAGCTTTTAATGGCTTCCATATCGGAAGGCAAATTGTTCTTGGAAATGATGCCGTTTAGCAAAGCTTAAATAAAAGACTAGAATATGATTACATGCGGGAGTAAAAGTTGAGGCCTCCATCTCTGGAGGGAACAGTTGTAGACAAGATGCTGTGTTGAGATTTTGTCAACACTGAAAGCAGACTAAGAGGAAGAGAGAAATTTAAAGGGAGGGAAGGCTGTGAAAGGGGGATTGCACATCACAGTATCCTTGGAAGTCCAATTTCCCAGGATGCCCGTGTGTCAAGAATCAAGGACATGAATGAGAGGGATTAAAAATGTCAACGTTTCTCACATTTTACTGGATCAAGGCAGGGATGTGAGATGGAGAAAAAAAAAACACATCCAGATGACAAATACTATTAATATCTCTCCATTTATTGGCTGTTAAAGCCAACCAAAGGTAAACAACATTTCCTTTGCTCACCTGCTTTTTTTTGTCAGACTGCCGGATGTTTACAGTCAGTTACGGAATCTAAATGGCAACAACACTCCCTTCGCACCATGCCGAGTGTTTGTGTACGTGTTACTACGAGTGTATGTGTTAGAAATCCGGTGCAATAAAGCATAGCAAACAGAGAAAGCTGCCGGGAGAGAATGAACGTAAATGTGTTATTGTATTCTTCTCAAATTTGGTCAGTCGGATGAAATGTGGAAAAGGGATGGCTAGTGTTGATCTATATTGTGAAATAACATATGTTATACAGTTTTCTGATGAGTTTCCCTAGAACTTTGGCAAATGATACTTTGGCAGTTACATTTATCTTAAGTTGGTTAGCGTGTCAAGTAAGCTTTCCATCAGGATAAAAACACAGGAAGAGTTTGCTCATTGTTCTTGCGGTTCGTTAAACCGTACCAAAGATTCGATTGAAAAAATTCCCATTGACAATTTTACCTCCCCCATTCTTGTAATCAACGGTGAAACTGATACTAATCCCCCCCAGTGATTGAATGAACCCACTTCCTTCATCAAACATTCGTCTCCTAATTCTAAACTCCACTTTGAAGCCAGATACAGTTACAAGCGTGATTGAGTCAATGTGCATAATGGGAAAATGCGAGTTGTTAAGGGATGTACTATTCGTAGTATTCACTGCTGAAAAAAAACTAGCAGCTTGTCTTTAATATTTATGATATTTGTCGTGCAGTAGCAAGACAGACACAAGACACACATGACATTGTAAACCTAGGTAAGAAACTGTGTGTCTCCAGTTTCTTACCTAGGTTTACAATGTCTTGTGTGTCTTTTGTCTGTCTTGATTCTGCAACCAAAAAAAATCCCATTTACGGGATGGAATAATGTTCTAACCTAACCTTACCTAACCTAACCAAACCAAAACTAACCTAACCTAATCTAACCTAATCTAACCTAACCTAATCTAACCTAACCTAATCTGACCTAACCTAACCTAACCTAACCTAGTCTAACCTAACCTAACCTAATCTAACCTAACTTCAAACCTAACCTCAAACCTTACCTCAAACCTAACCTTAACCTAACCAAACCTAACCTCAAGCCTAACCTCAAGCCTAACCTCAAACCTTACCTCAAACCTAACCTCAACCAAACCTCAAACCTAACACTAACCTCAAATTTAACGTAACCTAACCTCAAACCTATCATAACCTCTCACCTAACCTAACCTCTAACCTAATTTAACCACTAACCTAACTTAACCTCAACCCTAACCTCTAACCTAACTTAACCTCCAACCTAACCTCTAACCTAACATAACCTCAAACCTAACCCAACCCAACCTAACCTCAAACCTAATCCAACCCCACCTAACCTAAAACCAAACACAACCTAACCTCGAACCTAACCACAACCCTAACCTCAAACCTAACCACAACCCTAACCTCAAACCTAACCACAACCCTAACCTCAACCCTAACCTCGACTAACCTAACCTCAACTAACCTAACCTAACCTCACCTCACCTAACCTAACTTCAAACCTAACCTAACCTAACCCAACCTAACCTCAAACCCAACCTAACCCAACCTAAGCAAACCTAATATCGACATCTTATAAATTGTCCAGATGATTGATCACTCCAACGCACATTTGAAGAAAAAAATAGCTGTTCGGTCTGCAGTTCTCAATTGAGTTTATAGCCTTAAAGTGTATTCGTACCTGCAGGGACAGGAGGTATGACCCAGTTGTGGTGCGGCAAAGTGAAAGGGAAGTAGATGGAAGCAGTGGAAGTGAGAAAAAGAAAGGTGAGCGAGTGCACCGCTTGCCTCAAGAGACCTACACCAAGCCGTGATTGGCTGGTGCGAAAGAAGAAGTTAGACAGTAGTAGTGTGTTCTCGCTATTGCTACACACACACACACACACACACACACACACACAAAGCGAGAAATACACTGACACTAATGTAAATGGATCAATGACAACGTCAATTGCCGCCTCCACTGAGAAGCTTTGGGTATTTTTCCTACGAGAGTACAGTGGCGCAAATGGAACGCATTTCTTTCTTCAGGCACTACTATTACAGACAATGGTTTACCTGTCCAATTAATATAGGAATGCTATTCTCCATTTATTCCTTTCACAAAGTTCCGGAAAAAAAACGCTCTTCTCTAGCCAGGCTACAGGAGACATTGACAGAAAATTACAGTCTGGGCACAGCAGGGTTGCATCCAGACGGCCGTCCTTCCAATGGGCAACGCGAGAACCTGCTGTGTGTGATTAGCCGCAGACATTCTATTGATTTTTTTTTTCCACCGCCGGAGCTCAAATGAACGGACCCTTTGCAATTATTCACCACTCCTACGCCAGACAGGGAAAAAAAATGAATATATTTTCTTGGGGTGCTGTGACCGTAAACATTTTATATAGCGTTTAATAAAACAACAAGAAGTAAATGACCTTTGGGCATTGTTAATTAAATGTGCACCATATGAGACTAGTTACTCCCTTTGTTGTGTTTACAATTGAAATTAACTGGAACTTGAAAATACATCACTGAGCAAAGCGTGCATGGAATAGCAATGTAGAGATAGTAAAATGCCGATTTTGTAGTTACTGGCATATAAGCCGCATGCGTGTATAGGACGCACACTTAAAATATACTTTTTTTTTAAAATTTCTCCCGTATAAGCCGCCCTTGATTCACAATTTTCACCTCCATATTCATGGTTTTTAATAGGGAGTTCAAATGTGTTATTTTGAAGGAAAAATGTCAAAACATGCATAGAATAGCAATGTACAGATGGTAAAATGCCATTATTGTAGTTACTCGCATATAAGCCGCTATCGTGTATGAGACGCACAATTAAGATTGCCTTAAAATTGTTGAATTTTGTAATTTCTCCCATATAAACCGCCCTTTGATTCACAATTTTCCAAATTCATGGTTTCAATTGGGAGTTCAAATGTGTTATTTTGAAGGACAAATCTCAAAGCATGCATATAATATAAATGTGCAGATGGTAAAATGCCAGTATTGTAGTTACTCACATATAAGCCGCATGCGTGTATGAGACGCACACTTAAAATTGTTGAATTTTTAAATTTCTCCCGTAAATGCCACCCTTTGATTCACAATTTTTACTTCCATGTTCATGGTTTTAATAGGGAGTTCAAATGAGTTATTTTGAAGGAAAAATCTCAAAACATGCATAGAATAGCAATGTACAGATGGTAAAAAGCCAATATTGTAGTTACTCGCATATAAGCCGCTATTGTGTATGAGACGCACAATTAAGATTGCCTTAAAATTGTTGATTTTTTTAAATTTCTCCCATATAAGCCACCCCTTGATTCACAATTTTCCCATTGTTTTTAATAGGGAGTTCAAATGTGTTACTTTGAAGGGAAAATCTCAAGAAATATCATCCACATGGTATTTCTGAGATACTGTATGAATCAAAGGCACATTATTATGGTCAATATCATAAGAAAGTTAATATGCCTGTTTTTGTAAATTCAAAATATCAAAATATTCAATTTGAAAAAAGTATATCATGATGTTGTGGCAGCCATATTGCTTATAATGTCAAAATATCTCAATTCTTTCAATGGTTCTGCAATAATTTCGAATAAGAAAGAAAACCAAAAATCCTAAGTGGAATTTTGTTTTATTTCATTGTGCATATGAGCCATAGCCTCAATTCAAATACAATTTTTGTCCGACAAATGCGGCTTATATTCGAGTAAATACGCAATTTCTGAAATCAAAGTATTTTATTATTAACGGGATCATAGTCGAACATTTATTGGTGAAAAATACTTGTTTCTTGAATCAACGGTATCATAAATGGTAGTATGGAATGTCGCCATGTAGAAATCACACATAAATATAGTGTCGACATACTGAGACGCATGAAGTGGAGAGAAAGTTGTGAATAATTATCTCCCTCTTTGCTGCTTTGACAATAACAGGCCTTGGCTGAGGGCCGTTAATAGCGCGGCTAATTAACTGCCTGACTAGAACCGGGCCTTTTCAAGTGGGCTTAATAGGCAAGATGGAGGGTAAGAACTCAAACAAGCTCTGTGAAGCTGTCAAAGACGTGGTTTCGTACATTGAGTCATTCCTCGCCGGGCGATTAGGTGACTTCTGGGATGGGGGGGGGGTTCAGAATCATAACCCGTATCCAAGGCGTTCCCCTGCACCCATGTTTGAAATTCATGCAAAACATTAGCAGACAAGCTTCTCAAACATTTTGATGAATGAGCTGTCAGACTGTTAGAAGTCGGAGAGCAGCGCGTTAAGGCAAAAGCTCAAGGATGACTTGTAAATGGAGTACAAAAGACAGCCAAAGGCAATATTGCAAGATGATATGTCGGATCAGAGAGTCTGCGACGTGTCAGACCTCGCCACATCCTTCTCTTAACCTCGGGCCTTCGAGAATCGGTGACATCGGTTCTATGAGTCTAGAAACGGCAAAAAAAAACAAGCTCAGATGAGAAGTGAGTCGTTTTCTTTCTTTGTAATCGCTCTGCCTGTCCATACACGCACGATAGGCGGGACTAGATCAATGTTCCCTCTAATTTTTCATTGGTCTGGGCAGAAAGACAACCTTCTTGAGAGGACTGAGTACCAGTGTGAGTGACATCATCATTGCTCGCTATGGGCACAGCAGTATCATACCTGCCATAAGCAAATGCATGTCAATGTTCCCTCAAATTTTTCATGTAAAACATCCTGTAAAACACAAAAAAACATAAGATTGGACGGAGCTACTGCCACTGGCTGCCGCGTAAACGGCGCCATTATGGGGAATGGGGTATTAAAAAACTAATAATAATAAAATAAAAAAAATGGATTTTATTTACTGCGCGCCATATGATTGCTGCTGCGCAGAGAAGACGAGAGTAGTCCGCAATTGCGCACATGCGCAGTGTAGAGGGAACATTGGACTGGACTCTAAAAATATATCACCAGCGTGAGGAGCTCTGACCCATTCTTCTCATTGGCCAAGTCCGGCCCGAGTTAATAAAGGTAATATAGTAAGCATAATCGACCGAAGGCGGTTGATCAGGTCTTATAATTTTATTTTTGTGACTTGTTTCATCGTAAGCTTTTTTTTTGTGGGAAAATCGCGTAGAATTAGTAGGCAAATGTTTTTATAACTATTTTCTAGTAAATCTGCAATACTAAAAATATATTTTTGTACTCCCATGATTGAGTAAAATACCAAATTCCCAATTCCTAAAAAGAACCATAAACCACTAAAAATGAACTAATTGAAAGAACCAATTCATGAATTTTACGACGCAGACGGGGCGCAGACACAGAATCCTAGTTATGTAAAAGTTTCATCATAGGCTTTTTTTTGTGGGAAAATCGTGTAGAATTACATAGGCAAATGTTTTTGTAACTATTTTTTAGTAAATCTGCAATACTAAAAATATATTTTTGTACTCCCATGATTGAGTAAAATACCAAATTCCCAATTCCTAAAAAGAACCATAAACCACTCAAAATGAACCAATTGAAAGAACCAATTCATGAATTTTACGACGCAGACGGGGCGCAGACACTTACAGAATCCTAGCAATGTAAGAGTCCTGTTGACCGCCGATGCGATACCGTAGTGACACAGAAGGGGGTGCGGACAATCTCACGACATTCGTCATCTAGTGACCAGCCAATCATGAATTTTACGACGCAGATGGGGCGCAGACACTTACACAATCCTGTCTATCAACGACCTCCCGTCGAATAATTCGACTTTTGGGCCAAAGTGGAAAGAACTACAAATGACCACAATTCATAGCAAGGAATCATGGCAGCAAAACGTATCAATTATGAAGGAGAGGAAAAAGCCAAGCTATATATACACATGACACGTGGAAGGTGACTGACTATTTTTACTAATCCACACACTGCTTTGCTGAATCAGGCATGCAGCTGAGCTAACCTGTTAATTGCTTGAATCTTCACACACCTTACGTTAGCATATGCAAATTTCCTCAACACTTGCTACACGTTGCCAGGTGTCTCACCATGAAAAACTGGAGCACGACCTATAGGCCCCCCACAACGTGTTCCATCACTCCGCTTTGACTGGCCGCTTCCTACATTGCGCACTACCCTGTTTTCCACGTCCTAACACATTACCCCCCCCCCCCCCCCCCATTTCCCAGCGCTCAACATCAGCCTACAAGAAATGTGCATCAATCCAATTACTTTTTCTCAGTCACTGCCAACCAACCATGTTCAAATTGACAGTTGAGTAGACCTGGTAAACAAAATTGAAGTGGAACCGTGAATTCCGAGTGCCCCAACTTGCAGGGTTCTTTTTGTATTTTTTATTCGCCGTACTATTACAATTCACAGAACTCACAAATCAACACACCCCTGAAAAAGTGGTTGTAAAAATGTCAGTCCCATTAAAGCCCCACAAGTCAAACACTCTCGACATAACCGTGAGCGTTTTCTACGGTGCTCGGACATTTGGTCGCCAGTCTTTTGGTCGCCGGTCAAATGGTTTACTGTTGAAACTAGCTCTCAAAATTATATTCATGAGAGAGAGTTTAATAGGTAAGAGAGAAAGAGTTTAATATCTAAGTACTGTTGAAAACAGTAGATATTTAGATATTAAACTCTTATCTCATGAATATAATTTTGAGAGCGGGTTTCAACAGTACTTAGATATTAAGCAGTACTTAGATATTAAACGGTACTTAGATATTAAGCAGTACTTAGATATTAAGCAGTACTTAGATATTAAGCAGTACTTAGATATTAAGCAGTACTTAGATATTAAGCAGTACTTAGATATTAAGAAGTACTTAGATATTACGCAGTACTTAGATATTAAGCAGTACTTAGATATTAAGCAGTACTTAGATATTAAGCAGTACTTAGATATTAAGCAGTACTTAGATATTAAACAGTACTTAGATATTAAGCAGTACTTAGATATTAAGCAGTACTTGGATATTAAACAGTACCTAGATATTAAACTCTCTCTCTTAGATATTAAACTCTCTCATGAATATAATTTTGAGAGCTGGTTTCAACAGTACTCAGATATTAAGCAGTACTTAGATATTAAACAGTACTGAGATATTAAACAGTACTTAGATATTAAACAGTACTTAGATATTAAGCAGTACTTAGATATTAAGCAGTCCTTAGATATTAAGCAGTCCTTAGATATTAAGCAGTACTTAGATATTAAGCAGTACTTAGATATTAAGCAGTACTTAGATATTAAGCAGTACTTAGATATTAAGCAGTACTTAGATATTAAGCAGTACTTGGATATTAAAAAGTACTTAGATATTAAACTCTCTCTATTAGATATTAAACTCTCTCATGAATTAAATTTTGAGAGCTGTTTTCAGCAGTTTCAACTCACTGTCACCATTTCACTGGCGACCAAAACACCGGCGACCATAAGACCGGCGACCTAACGTCCGTTCACGGTTTACTACCCCCGAGGAAATACCTTGTATACATTCCAACCCATGGTAGTGATAGCTGCCTGCTTCCATGGCAACACGGTGCTGGATTAGCTGGTAACAAGCAGCAACACACTCACGTGCAATACACTATGCCGAGGAATATTTAACAGCGCTAGAACATCAGCATTTTTGGACCAGGAGCCAGAATTGCACGCCGCCCTGTCGGGTGTCAGCGCCTCGCCGTCGACATGTACCGATAGCGTGACGAGGGTTAGGGAGGATTTCAAAACACAATGCTGAGACATCCTACAGCAAGTTCATCATTAGCTCTAAGCAGTTAATCCTCTGCTCCACTGACCGCGCCATGGACCGTTTCGATAAACTGCATCTGGAGCAAAACCGACCGGTCGCTGGCCAAGCGAGAAATGCAAAAACACGCATGCAAAACAATGACGCCATCAACCTACGCAACATCCGTGTGCTGTCCATCTTGGTTAAGAAGGTACCAAGTGATCAGAACTGAGCACGCTCAGTTCCTTCATTGAGTCATTATTAAGGGATGGATTTTACTTTTGGAGTTTCCCAAAAAAATGGTTCATAATAGAAGTGGTTTAGAATGATCATTATTATTACGTTTGGTCGCTGATCTTTTGGTCGCCGGTCTTTTGGTCACCAGTCTTTTGGTCGCCAGTCTTTTGGTCGCCAGTCTTTTGGTCATCAGTCTTTTGGTCACCAGTCTTTTGGTCACCAGTCTTTTGGTCACCAGTCTTTTGGTCACCAGTCTTTTGGTCACCAGTCTTTTGGTCGCCAGTCTTTTGGTCACCAGTCTTTTGGTCGCCAGTCAAATGGTGACAGAGAGTTTACTGTTGAAGCCAGCTCTCAAAATCTTATTCATGAGAGTTTAATATCTAAGTACTGTTTAATATCTAGATACTGTTTAATATCTAAGGACTGTTAATATCTAGGTGCTGTTTAATATCTAAGTACTGTTTAATATCTAAGAGAGAGTCTAATATCTTAGAGAGAGTCTAATATCTAAGAGAGAGAGTTTAATATCTAAGAGAGAGAGTTTAATATCTAAGAGAGAGAGTTTAATATCTAAGAGAGAGAGTTTAATATCTAAGAGAGAGAGAATTTATTATCTAAGTACTGTTTAATATCTAAGTACATTTGACCTGGGACCAAAAGACCAGCAACCAAACGTCCAGTCACGAGGGTTGCTGGGCCTGGTTTAATTTTGGGATGTTTTGATCGTCATCAATAGAAAAATACATCCAATCAAAAGAGCCTGATTGATGGTTTTAGTAGTTCATTCCCTGACTCCGATTCCCATTCGGTGTCCGTGTGATTGGGAGTCCTTCAATGAAGACAAGAGATGTTAAAAATGAATGAATACACTCATAAACACATTTGACCTGTGCAGCAATCCAGACTTGAACGTACAATTGCTCCAATGCTGTTATTTGAGTTTAGTCAGTGAAATAATAAAATGAAAATAAAATAAAGTGGCAAATTGACAGCAGGTTGAAGTACGACGCTGACCTTTCCCCTCGGCAACAGCAAACATTAACCATCATGCACTTGTGATTGACCTGTTTGATGCCTGATATGACAGACAGCTTTGGATTCCCACTCTTGCTACCGTTTTTTACATCCTTCACATTCCTGGTGCGTCTTTGCCCTCTCTCCTTAAGCCCTTCTAAGCATCTTTCTGATTGGTGCAGACTGGAAAGAAGCAGTCACGTTAAGAGGTGACTGAACTGTCACAACCTGACACGGCGCTTTCGGCATTCGACCATATTCTGACAAACGATGTGGGGCAATAAAGCTGAAGGTAGGCCGCTCATTGTGTCATGCATTAGTACAGAGGTAGGGAACCCATGGCTCGAGAGCCACATGTGGCTTTTATGATAGGTGCATATGGCCCTTAGCTAAAATATGGAAACCAGTGATGAGAGTCCCGAACGTACCAATATGAACGTCACGTCGGGACTGTGTCATTGATTTCATTGATACACATTGAAGTTCTTCTGCATCCATTCTCTCATTGATACTCATTGATATTCATTGATTAGCGACAGCGTAACAATGCTTTCAAAAGAATTCAGAGACTTTTTGTACTTTAAAAGTAGTAAAATGAAGAAAAAAGCGCTTATTTTCATATATTTTGACTTTTAAATTCTACTGCATCCATTCTCTCATTGATACTCATTGATCTCATTGATATTCATTGATTAGAAACTGCGTGACAATGCTTTCAAAAGAATTTAGAGACTTTTTGTACTTTAAAAGTAGTAAAATGAAGAAAAAAGCACACCTATTCATATATTTTGACTTTTAAATTCTACTGCATCCATTCTCACATTGATACTCATTGTTCTCATTGATATTCATTGATTAGCAATAGCGTAACAATGCTATCAGAATAATTCAGAGACTCTTTGTACTTTAAAAGTAGTAGAATACAGAAAAAAGCACACATTTTTAAATATTTTGACTTTTAAATTCTTCTGAATCAATTCTCTCATGGATACTCATTGTTCTCATTGAAATTCATTGATTAGCAACAGCATAACAATGCTTTCAAAAGAATTCAGAGACTTTTTGTACTTTAAAAGTAGTAAAATGACCAAAGAAAATGTACATTTTCATACATTTTGACTTTAAAGTGTGAGCATGGCTTGTAAGGAGTAACATTTAAAAATAGGAATTGTTTATGGCTCTCTCTTTCAAAAAGGTTCCCGACCTCTGCATTAGCACCTGTGCTGGTTTCAGCTCTGGTCTCCACCTGCGCTAATGCGCAGCGGGAGCAAACCACCGTATGGTAAAGCAACGCCTGCAGGGAAGGTAGAGGATTTCCCCTTGACCGCTGACCTGGAAGTGATGGCTTTAAACCTCACCCCCGACAACAGGGGCTTTCATCTTCATTGCATGTCCATGGCCATATGGCGGGGAGCAGTTCTCAAAGAACTCAAAGCAAGGCCTCAAATCTGCCGGGGAGTTTATTGTCTAGCACAGGGGTAGGGAACATATTGCTCTGGAGCCATATGTGGCTCTTTTGACGGGTACATATGGCTCTCCACTAACCTGTGAGGTAAAATATGGAAATCAGTAGTGAGAGAGCCAAGTCCTGGATGCACCAATAGGAGCGTCACGTCAACACTGTGGCGTTGAGACTACCTCTAGCACCACTTTAATCATAATTTAGTTTTTTATTACTTTTCTGAATGCATCATCTCATTAATACTGATTGATAACCAACAGAATAACATATTGTCAAAAGAAATCAGAGACTTTTTGTGATTAAAAAGTGGTGTAACACAAAAAATATATATAAATTTGGTCGCCGGTCTTTTGGTCGCCGGTCTTTTGGTCGCCGGTCTTTTGGTCGCCGGTCTTTTGGTCGCCGGTCTTTTGGTTGCCGGTCTTTTGGTCCCTTTTGGTCACCAGTCTTTTGGTTGCCGATCTTTTCCGTGCATAATCTAATAGACGCTGATTGATTAGCAACATCATAACAACGTTTTCAGAAGAATTCAGAGACTTATTGTACTTTAAAAGTGATAAAATGACCACAAAAAAAATCACACATTCTCATGTATTTTTACTTTTCAATTTTGAGAATGGCTCTCCAGAAATAACATTAGAAAATATTATTTGTTTATGGCTCTCTCTGTCAAAAAGGTTCCCGACTCCTGGTTTAGCAGAAGACGTCAGGAAAGACACAGGTGAGACTATATCTGAGGGTTCCACTTGTGCGTGGGCATCGGAATGAGTTTAGCTGGAGTGTCTCCTTTTAGAAAGGGAACCAATTTAAAGTTGGTCGGCCATGAAAGGAAAACTAAAGCGAGGAAATGTTGTGTCGGCTTCTTCAAAGAACTACTCAAGCTCCGAGACCCCCACTTTCAAAAGAGAGACTGAGTCTTTTGGGGAATTTTTTGCCACTTCTCCCTGTTGGGCGTATAGTCATATGTGATTTCTTTAGTCTTTAGAAATGCTTCATTCCTGCAATGATGTATTTTTGCATCATAAAATCAACAATGGAATGAATTCAGTAGCTTGCATTTGCACTTTTTGCCGGCCCTCATCGATCCACATTTGGCTAAGCCTTGTGTTTATTTATTACCGTCGTAAAGTATTCTTTGATTTTCTTCCAAGCGGACTGATTCATGACTTAATGGAAAACACTATTAACACCTGACATGGGCAAGACAATGTACACCGCCCAAATCGAGCGAAGAGGTTTGGCTCGAAGTGACGTAAGAAAGCATTACAGACTCTCCCCTACTTACGAATATTCAACTTAGGAACAAACAGTACATACGAACATGTCTGCAAATTGCGTTTATGTCGAAAAATGTTCATAAGTTTGATTTTGTATCGCCAGTAGTGTTTCTTTCCGCCGCTACTACAGACGCCTGGCGCTGTGAGAATTCAGCTCACCCAGCATCTACATTCCTCTGAAGTGCGGAAATGTGTGACGTATCTCCAGTGCGCAAAGAACCTTTTTCATTTCTATCATTAAATATCTGGTGCATCCAATATTCAATATGGTTGGTGAAAAGTGAAAGGCTGAAAAGTGAGGGAGGTGCAAGGAAGAAGCAAACCATTTCATTTGAAACCAAAGTGGCAATAATAAAGAAGCTTGATGCGCGTGAGAAAGTGGTGAGCGTTGCACGGGAATACAACTTGAATCGGTCCACCGTCAGTACCATTTATAAACAGAAAGATGGAGCAGCAGGACTCAAATATTGAACGTTGCAAATCAATTGAATGATGCCATACTGTGCTACCGCATCATTTATGATGAAAAAAAGAAGAAAACTGTGCAATCGTCATTAGATAGCTTTTTTTTGGCCAGTTTCTAGTAAATCTCTCTCTCCATCTCTCTAATGTATGAATACAGTACTGTATGAATTCTCTACATTTTAGTCAATGTTTTTTTTCAATACAAACTAGAGCTGGTTACTTATACAAGCCTTAAACATACAAATGCACTTATATAGACCTTCAATATACTTATATAGGGCTTAAACATGAATTATAATACAAAATATAGTACTGAATCAACTTACGAACAAATTCAACTTATGTACAATCGCTCGGAACCTAACTCGTTGGTAAGTAGGGAAGCGTCTGTATTTTCAAAACACTGAAGGTAAAAGTCCAACCATCTATCGCTCACGTTTGCAAATGATGTCTTTCTTTAATTATAGCATCTATTCTAGCAATGGTTGTAAAACATTGACGAGTCCTCGGGCTAAAGAAAATATTATTCTAACCTGCCAAATAGAAACATTTCACAATAACACAAAATTTCATTTGCTAACGCTTTCTGCCCATCCTAAAGCATGATGTCATAAAAACAACAATGCATTAGGTCTATCCACTCCATTTTGCTCAAAGGCTCATTTTATTCAGACGGATGTGTTGCTTGCAGCGCAATAAATAACAGTTAAAAGCAAAAAAAAAAAAAGACAAGGAAGCTTAGGTGGGGATGACAGTATATAAATCAACATCCATTAGACAATGGGCGTAGGCTTATAAAGTCATTGATAAAGGAAGTGGAACGAGGCTCGGACCTTTTATTGTTGTGCTGTTGTCTTTTATTGCGTGTGATGTCATCTAATGGTATACACTTTAACGACGGGGGAGGAACCCAGAGCGTGTGGGAGGGGACTATTGGCGAGTAATGGCGCTGTGTTCTACTCGTGATGGCGGAGTATTGATCACCTTCTGTCCAACATGTCTGCCATCTCAGCACAAGCTAAGGAGGACAACGTGACCGGACTTTTGGTCGCCAGTTTTTTGGTTGCCGGTCTTTTGGTCGCCGGTCAAATGGTGACAGAGAGTTTATTGTTGGAACCAGCTTGCAAAATTATAATCATGAGACAGAGTTTAATAACTAAGTACTGTTTAATATGTAAGTACTGTTTGATATCTAAGTACTGTTGAAACCAGCTCTAAAAATTATATTCATGAGAGAGAGTTTAATATCTAAATATTTACTGTTTTCAACAGTACGTAAACATATACTTATTAATATTACTATATATGAATACACATATTGAACAGTACTTAGATATTAGACAGTACTTAGATATTAAACAGTACTTAGATATTAAACAGTACTTAGATATTAGACAGTACTTAGATATTAAACAGTACATACTTTATATTATACTTGATATTAAACTCTCTCTCTTAGATATTAAACTCACTCCCATGAATATAATTTTGAGAGCTGGCGACCAAAAGACAGGCGACCGAAAGACCGGCGACCAAAAGACCGGCCACCAAAAGACCGGCCACCAAAAGACCGGCCACCAAAATACCGGCCACCAAAAGACCGGCCACCAAAAGACCGGCCACCAAAAGACCGGCCACCAAAAGACCAGCCACCAAAAGACCAAGCACCGGAGGATAATGGCTAAATAACTGAATCTGATATAAAATGACATAAAATGTTGTGTGTTATTTTATTTCTTATTTTTTGGCTAGCGTAGAAGACAGTGAATTGTGAGTGCAAAACATACTGGCAGCCAAAGTGCATTTGTTTGTAAGCATCCTTAAGCAAAGACAACATTCATAACCGACGACGCTTTTATTGCCCAATGACACTAAATTTGCAGCTCATTGCCATACATGAGCAGCAGGTATAAAATATGATTACATAGTCGCTGTGCGGCGTGATGGTTATTGCCAGCCAGAGGGCCGCCTGAGCCGTTCGGGCCCCCTTGTGCAATAAAAGCAGCAAAACAAACACAGGAAGGGGTCGGCAATCAAGTATTAACAAACAGTGTCAAAATCACTACTTGCTTATGTGCGTTGGCAGCGTACGATCACATTTCTCGGCTTCATTTCTCGGCTCAAGACACAGCTGTTCTCCATTTCACCCTTCCCTCGCTACTAAGGTCTAGTCCAGATATGGGCAAACTACGGCCCGCGGGCCACATGCGGCCTGTTAGGCTTTTTAATCGGGCCCGCCGACGATGTCAGAATAATTTATTTTTGTTTTGTTTTTTGCCTTTGTTATTGTCATTGTTGTTGTTTTTGTAGTTATTGCTGTTGTTATTGTTGTTGGTTTTGTTGTTCTTTTTGTAGTTACTTTTATTGCTGTTGTTATTGTTGTTGTTTTTGTTGTTGTTTTTGTAGTTACGGTTATTGCTAATGTTATTGTTTTTGGCTATGTTGTTGTTTTTGTTATTATTATTGTATTCGTTGTTGTTTTCGTTAATATTTTCGGTATTGTTTTTGTTATCGTTTTGTCATCGTTTTGTCATCGTTTTGTCATCGTTTTGTCATCGTTTTGTCATCGTTTTGTCATCGTTTTGTCATCGTTTTGTCATCGTTTTGTCATCGTTTTGTCATCGTTTTGTCATCGTTTTGTCATCGTTTTGTCATCGTTTTGTCATCGTTTTGTCATCGTTTTGTCATCGTTTTGTCATCGTTTTGTCATCGTTTTGTCATCGTTTTGTCATCGTTTTGTCATCGTTTTGTCATCGTTTTGTCATCGTTTTGTCATCGTTTTGTCATCGTTTTGTCATCGTTTTGTCATCGTTTTGTCATCGTTTTGTCATCGTTTTGTCATCGTTTTGTCATCGTTTTGTCATCGTTTTGTCATTGTTTTGTCATTGTTTTGTCATTGTTTTGTCATTGTTTTGTCATTGTTTTTGTTTTGTTTTCGTTTTGGAGGATTGTTTTTTTGTGTTTTTGTTCATATTTTGGTTTATTTTTTGTTTTTTGTTTTGTTTTCCCCCCCAAGATGGCGCCGTCACGCGAAAGCTAATGGCAGTAGCTCTGTCCACTCTTATTTGTTTTTCGTGTTTTACAGCCCCTCTATCTTTTTTTAAATGACATTTTAATATTTCTTAATACATTCCTTTCTTTAATTTTCTTTGTATTTTATACTTTTTACTTTAACGATGAGTGATGAGTATGTTAATACTTTAGTCTTTTTTCCCTTTATGTTTCATATGTACTGTTAACGAATGCACTTTTTTATATGTATCATATCTTGTGCTGACCCGGCCCATCTGTCAAATTTTTAAAATCAACGCGGCCCCCGGGCCGAAAAGTTTACCCAACCCTGGTCTAGTCCTAACTTGCATGGTCACCCGTCATACAGAGGGCGACATATTCTCCCCAAAAGCACATGTCCTGACACAGTAGAAAAAGCATGCTTCAAATAGGCACCCTGATTCACATACACGGGCTATTATTGATTCCATACAAAGTCCAAAAATACTGTATTTGAACTGAAATGTGCCTGAAGAATGAGATAAGAAGTTCAAACGCTACCACAACGTGCTGATTTGTGCTGTCTGGTAACATGCTGACGTGGGCTACCCCACTGGCCTCCCCAGGGGTTTCCGCAAATTTAAGTCCGAAGATGATGCATGTGTGTGTGTGTGCCAAATGAACGGAAAGGATGTAAAGAAACACTGAATAGGTCTGGCTGTAGAAATCAAATCCCCCCCGCAGGGTCTCTCTCAATCACACCCACGCTTCCACACAACAGACTGAAATTCATGTCACGCACACACCTACCTACCTAGCTTGCTAGCCATCTCCCTCCCGCCGGCACAAATACAGCCGACTCAGCGAGTTTCCCCAAAAGTCAATCCGTCTTCATACAACTTCCCCTTCCGCCCTCGGCAGCTAGTCGAAATATTTAAAGCAAACGTACCTTTTTCACGCGTCCGCTTTTGGTCCCCACGAAGACCAACGAGTGGTTTTTGTAGACATAAGCCACGACTGAGGTCATCTTGTCGTTGGCATCGGAGAAAACTGGCCTGCCGTGCACCATTTCCGACACGCCGAGTGGCGCGTTCATGTCCAGGCCGCAGAAGTCGTCGTCAATGGTCAGGAGCTGCAGGGGAGCGGGAAACAATTTAGATTATATTAGATTAGATTAACCTTTATTCATTCCGTATTGGGGAAATTCAGTTTGTAGCAATGGAAAGCACAGACATAGACAAAGACAATGTAGACCTAGAGAAAGCTAGAAATACCTTCAGAGTAAACCATAATGATCCAACAACACTCAAGGTGATTTCATTGCCTAAATAAGACATGGGCAAACTACGGCCTGCGGGCCACATACGGCCTGTTAGGATTTTTAATCCGGCCCGCTGACGTCAGAATATTTTAATTGTATTTTAAATGCCTTTATTTATTTATTTTCTTGTTTTTGTTCGTTTTTGTTTTTGTCTGTTTTTTGTTTGTTATTGTATTTTTATTTTCTTTTTTGTGTTTTTTTTTGTTTTGTTTTATGTTTTTTATATGCCGACGTAGTCCAATTATTTTTTCCCCAAGATGGCGCCGTCACGCGGAAGCCAGTGGCATTAGCTCCGTCCACTCTTATTTTTTTGTTATCGTTTTTTAAATGACATTTTAATATTTCCTAATACATTCCTTTTTACTTTACTTTGTACTTTATACTTTTTACTTTAATGATGAATGATGAGTATGTTAATACTTTAGTCCTTTTTTTCTGTGTATGTTTCCTAAGTTCTGTTAACGGATGCACTTTTTTATATGTATCATATCTTGTGCTGACCTGGCCCATATGTCACATTTTTAAAGCAATGTGGACCCCGGACGGAAAAGTTTCCCCACCCCTGGCCTAAATAGTAGTCTGTGGTTAGCATACTATGCTATCCAAGACACTTATTTTCGGTTTTCTTTTCCCTGAAGACTTTTGATGTTACATTGTGAGGAAACCAGCGCACAAAGACGATAAAGATGTAAGACCGACTTGAGTCTCAAGCGTATTTGTCAGGCGAAAATCTCCATATTCAAACCGATATTAATACGTGAAAAAACCCAAAACGTTGTGACGCTTTAAAGTAAATCCCTGTGATGCATTGGATATTTTCCCAGCAGCCTTTTTTTGGAGGAAATACAGATGTGGGTACCTGTTTTTAGTTTATATGCAGCATCCCGCCACCCCGCCAGACAATATATATATTAGTCGTGAATTGGGATAGGGTAGAATGACATATATGGTTCAGGAAGAAAATAATAGTCATTATTTAAGATGCATGTGTGTGTGAGGTTGGATTTGGTACCAATTTTTGAGGAAGCCAGCAGGCACAATGTGATGAATGGATTGGCTCTTTTATTGAATGCAAAAGAAGACTCGGTAGGTGACGACACTTTTGCATTTGTTCAAAAACTGTCGGCGGAGATAAAATGCTTGAGTTATGGCCGCGGGAAGTCCATTATCTAAAGTATAATGTGACGTCTTGGTACACACAATTAATGCCACACTAAAAACATTGCATTCATTTGCTTGAAATGGAAGATGGGAATGCGGTCAGAGGTGGAATGCTCTCGGATTAAGTGCTTATTTTAGTCTTGGTTTCCATTTCTCAACCTTCGGTAGTGCCTCGCCACGACCTTTTCGCCAGACGCCTTTGTCGCTAGAGAAGAAATATGGGTTCTGGTTTTCATTAGATAAATGGAACGTGGGTTATCTCAGTCACGCTGAGCTTTTGGGCTTGGACTTGGAGTTTAACAGTGTAGAATGATCGATGAAGATTAGCCGGATTTGCACTAGGATGGTGTCACAGGGTCGGAGGGTAGAAGGAAGAAGGACAAAGAAAGGGGGAACAGACCAGCCGGTGCTCGGACGTTTGGTCGCCGGACGTTTGGTCGCCGGACGTTTGGTCGCCGGACGTTTGGTCGCCGGACGTTTGGTCGCCGGACGTTTGGTCGCCGGTCTTTTGGTCGCCGGTCTTTTGGTCGCCGGTCTTTTGGTCGCCGGTCTTTTGGTCGCCGGTCTTTTGGTCGCCGGTCTTTTGGTCGCCAGTCTTTTGGTCCCTTTTGGAGGCTGGTTTGTTGGTCGCCAGTCTTTTGGTCGTCGGTCTTTTGGTCGCCGGTCTTTTGGTCGCCAGTCTTTTGGTCCCTTTTGGTGGCTGGTCTTTTGATCGCTTGTCTTTTGGTCGCCTGTCTTTTGGTCCCTTTTGGTTGCCGGCCTTTTGATCGCCGGTGTTTTGGTCGCCGGTCAAATGGTGAGTTTACTGTTGAAACCAGCTCTCAAAATCAGATTCATGAGAGACTGTTTAATATCTAAGAGAGTTTAATATCTAAGAGAGAGAGTTTAATATCTAAATACTGTTTAATATCTAAGTACTGTTTAATATCTAAGTACTGTTTAATATTCAAGTACTGTTTAATATCTAAGTACTGTTTAATATCTAAGTACTGTTTAATATCTAAGTACTGTTTAATATCTAAGTACTGCTTAATATATTTGTACTGTTTAATATCTAAGTACTGTTTAATATCTAAGTACTGTTTAATATCTAAGTACTGTTTAATATCAAAGTACTGTTTAATATCAAAGTACTGTTTAATATCAAAGTACTGTTTAATATCTAAGTACTGTTTAATATCTAAGTACTGTTTAATATCTAAGTACTGTTTAATATCTAAGTACTGTTTAATATCTAAGTACTGTTTAATATCTAAGTACTGTTTAAGATCTAAGTGTTTTTGACAAGCGACCAAAAGGGACCAAAAGACCGGCAACCAAAAGACCGGCAACCAAAAGACCTGCAACCAAACGTCCGGTCACAAACCAGTCATGCCTGTTTTAAATCTCAATCCAGTTTGACTGGCAGCAATCATTTGATCATTCGTCAAATTGAATTGAAACACATCTTCATGTCAGCCATCACAAGCAAAATTGACTTGATGTCTAGTCAACAGCAGTGAATGAGTTATTTATTATCTTTAGAGAGATGAAAAGCTCAATATGATTTAGCAGCTAAAAAATGGCTAGCATTTTCTGCTTCATAATAAAACATTTCCTCATCTAATAACAATAATGCAAACACGCTCTTATCTTATCGCAATTAGCTTTTCGGAGAGACTGCAAAAGTGGTTTGTATCATCCAAAATAAATCAATAGGCCTTATCTCTGCGTCTGTGCTTATATATGTGTGCAAAATGTGTGTTTTCATCACTTTCCTCAGCCCTGGCGCCGTGTTTTTCGCCGTATTACTTCTGCCGCTCGCCAATCACATCTGCCATCTCGTCGAGTGTGTTTCAAGAGAGCGTCTAGTGCAATCTGGTGAAATATACTTTCTGTCTGTCAGGAAGCCGACACGTTTTCATTACGCCGTCGTCGGAACATGACATTGGTACTCGCGGCGCTGTAGACGTGCCAGGTCAAAACGGCAAATGATATCAATGTAGCGCTCGGCGTGATACGCTAATAAGATGCTGATGGTTCTTCCGATGGGAGGTTTACTTTTAAAAAATGCTTCAGTCTTATGGGAATGGCAAAAACAACATTTTTCGCCAGCCGTTGACAGACGAATCTCTGTCAAATCCCGCATAAACGGGCGCCATCAAGTCAGAACAAGATGCGTTACGTCTGTCTTTTTTGGTTGATCGCAATGACGACAGGTTGGCAGGTAGATTGGATGCTTGGGCAGGACCAGTATTTTGTCCGACAGCAATATGATGAATAGTAGCCAATGAATATTCCATACCTGTCAACCTCTGCCGATAACTGCCCTTATAAATGATTATGATTCCCCGTACAAACCCCCCAAAAAACCTTACAAACACCGTACGACGCATGTTTACTCACGGTAATTTGTTTCTTACTAGGTGGCTCCTCCATGCTTGCATCCACGATATTTACTCTATGTATATCTACGCATGTCATCCTTTATCGATATGGCCGTACGCACCGCTAAAAAAATACATACGATTGAGGATCATTTTTGCTGGTATACCGTGACAATAGTAACGATCGATGACAGTAGCTACCAGCCTACGAGACTATCTGGATTTTAGCCAAAACGGTCTTGTTGAGATCGGTTTTCATATATATTGGCGATTTTTTTTTTAAACAAAAATTTTGCGCCTACAAAAGTCGGTGTACGGCCTACATGATTTGAAATGGCAAAAAAACGTATAAAATACGTGTAAAACATACAAGTTGACAGGTATGATATCTCAACAACTTGGCTCCTAAACCAGAGAACTCATTCTGGACTTTCGACGGGACAAAGTTGCTATTAACGGTGAATGTGTGGTGAAAGTAGAGACTTTCCAATTCCTGGGAGTCCAAATCTCTATTGACAAACAGAACAGCACTTGTCAAGAATTCTACATTTCCTAAGAGTGCTCAGGAAGGAGCAACTAAACACCATTTTCTACCAGTCTGCCATTGAGAGTATGCTGACCTATGCTGTATCAGTATGGCACTCAAGCTGCACAGAAGCCGACAGGAAAAGACTGCAGAGCTACCCACCCTGTCCAGCATCTACGAATCCTGGTGCCTTAGAAGGGAAGAAAGCATTATAAAAGACAATACGCATCCCGGGTTACACCAGTTCAACCAACTGCCCTTTGGAAGGCTCTACAGAGATATAACTAGAAAAACAAACAGACTGAAGGATAGTTCTTTCATGGAACTCATCCTGGACTTCAGAGCTCACTTGTATGACTTATTTATTGATTATTTATTTTTCTGTCTCCATACCAACTCCACACAGGAGAGGACTGAACATTCAATCTCTCTCACTCTAGCGCAAAAGGAAAATAAATGAATAAAAACGAAAAGAAAGCCAAGTCAGGCGACACAGAGGCAACGACAAGCGAGCACAGTTCCTATATTTGGACTGCGGCCAACAGCCAAGGCAGAATCAGGTCACCCTCGACCGTATCTATCACTCGTGAGCGTCTGCCAGTTCCACACGCAAAGCGAGTGGGCTTCTGGGTTGCGTGTACGAGGGGGAGATCAGCAAATATATGTATATGTATGTGTGTGTGTGTATATGTATACGTATGTGTGTGTGTATATGTATACGTATGTGTGTGTATATGTATACGTATGTGTGTGTGTGTATATGTATACATATGTGTGTGTTTATATGTATACATATGTGTGTGTGTATATGTATACGTATGTGTGTGTGTATATGTATACATATGTGTGTGTTTATATGTATACATATGTGTGTGTGTATATGTATACGTATGTGTGTGTATATGTGTGTGTGTATATGTATATGTATGTGTGTGTGTATATGTATACGTATGTGTGTATATGTATACGTATGTGTGTGTGTATATGTATACGTATGTGTGTGTGTATATTTATACGTATGTGTGTGTTTATATGTATGAATATGTGTGTGTGTATATGTATACGTATGTGTGTGTGTATATGTATGTGTGTATATGTATATGTATGTGTGTGTATATGTATATGTATGTGTGTGTATATGTATATGTATGTGTGTGTGTGTATGTATATGTATGTGTGTATATGTATATGTATGTGTGTATATATGTATATGTATGTGTGTATATATGTATATGTATATGTATGTGTATGTGTATGTGTATGTGTATGTGTATATGTATATGTATATATATATATATATATATATATATATATATATATATATATATATATATATATATATATATATATATATATATATATATATATATATATATATATATATATATATATATATATATGTATATGTATATGTATATGTATATGTGTATATGTATATGTAGATGTATATGTATATGTGTATGTGTATATGTATATGTGTATGTGTATATGTATATGTATATATGTATATGTATATGTATATGTGTATATGTATATCATATGTATGTGTATGTGTATATGTATATGTATATATGTATATGTATATATGTATATATGTATATGTATATATATATATATATATATATATATATATATATATATATATATATATATATATATATATATATCACTACTACACTACTCTACTCACTACACTATCACACACTACTGCACTACATCTCACTCACTAACACACACACACACTCACACCTATCTCCTAAACAAATATGATACACACATATTACATGTGTACACTCATATGGCCCATGGTACCCCTAGCGCTGCAAATGCCAATCCACCCATGTACTCACCCCCCTCACGGCAGATGCAGTATATCTGACTGACACCCCCATCCGTTGGCAGCCGGTACGCAGAGTACATGACCCGTATTGGGAAATAGATTTTAGGTTGCCACTCTGCTTATTTACAGCCTTCACCAAGACCAATTTTCTAGCGTTGGCCCTGTTCGACAATTATGCCTCGCAAATTTGGATGACAACCAAGCTCTAATGTTATAATTCCACTATAATACCAATCCGAGGCCAGTTTTGCTTTCAATACATTATCAGTCATTGAAGGGGAAAAAAAGAGAGTGGCTGTTAATGTATATAATTACATAATATAGTGTTCGTCAATGCCAAATTGCTGGCCTGTCACATGATGACTAAAATGATTTGATCTAATTATAATTACAGGATACATCCGCACTACTTTTTCAGCTTGACTTGTGCTAATTCTTAGCATTAATTTACTATTGGTTTGTTATAGCATTGGTGTTTTCCCAAAAAGCCATACACGGGTCGCTAATTGATATTAAAAAGACCTAAAATGTTTCAAAAACTGGAATCTGATAGGCAAACTGTGCTATTTTGCAAATCCAAAACCTGAAATAAGGCTCTGATGAAGCCAGCCAGTGGACAATGTCGTTTAATCACAGAACAATGACGTGGTGATGAATGCTGACCTTTAGCAAGTGGTATCGTGTATGGAGATTTAATTAGCTGGCCAGCCAGCCGGATAGTGGATGTGTGGATGTGTGGATGGATAGACGGACAAACGGACAGACGAATGGACACACAGTAGGATGCGGGCTAGGGAGGGAAGGTCTTAATGAATCAACTATCCTTCCACTTCCTGCGGATGTGGTCCAGACTGACTATCAGACAGAAAGCTACTGATTAAACCTACAATTCAAGTACAAGAAAATCATGGCCTCTAGAAACAGAGTTGCCATGAGATAAAACTTCAATTCATTGCTATCTCAAGGAAAGAAAAATAATCCATCTCTTCCAGAGAACCAGCCAAAGGAGAACATCACATCAGAACCGTGAACGGATGTTTGGTCGCCGGACGTTTGGTCGCCGGTCTTTTGGTGACAGAGAGTTTACTGTTGAAGCCTGCTCTCAAAAGTATGTTCATGAGAGAGAGTTTAATATCTAAGAGAGAGAGTTTAATATCGTAAAGAGTTTAATATCGTGGAGTTTAATATTGTAGAGAGTTTAATATCTAAGAGAGAGTTTAATATCTAAGTACTATTTAATATCTAAGTACTGCTTAATATCCAAATACTGTCTAATATCTAAGTACTGTCTAATATCCAAGTACTGTTGAAACCAGCTCTCAAAAGAGAGAGAGTTCAATATCTAAGAGAGATAGTTTAATATCTAAGAGAGTTTAATATCTAAGAGAGAGAGAGTTCAATATCTAAGAGAGAGAGAGAGAGTTTAATATCTAAGAGAGAGAGAGTTTAATATCTAAGTACTGTTTATTATCTAAGTACTGTTTAATATCCAAGTACTGTTTAATATCCAAGTGCTGTTCAATATCTAAGTACTGTTGAAACCAGCTCTCAAAATTATATTAATGAGAGTATAATATCTAATTATCTACAGTTTTCAACAATACTTAGATATTAAACAGTACTTAGATATTAAACAGTACTTATATATTAAACAGTACTTATATATTAAACACTACTTAGATATTAAACAGTACTTAGATATTAAACAGTACTTAGATATTAAGCTCTCTCACTCATGAATAGAATTTTGAAAGCTGGTTTCAACAGTAAATTCTCTGTCACCAAAAGACCGGCGACCAGGAGACCGGCAACCAAAAGACCGGCGACCAAAAGACCGGCGACCAAAAGACTGCACACCCACCCGAACGCTTCTTCCAAGACACAGCTAAACCCAAAGACAGAGCCGACTCGAACCGTCTAATTAATGAGCCAAAATCCACAGCGGGAAACCGAAAGGCACGAGACGAATGTGCGAGAAGTGTCCGTGGCGTGTCGCTTAATGATATGTAATTAATGATCATTAGCCAAGAGGATGAACGGACAGCCACGGACCGCTCGGGACCGGGTTGGACGACCTTGTCATTTCCTCGTCAGCGTTAAGGGGGTGTGAAAGTCGCCGGAGAAAAATGTCGCCCAGAAAAGGAAACGGGGGGAAGAAGACAGATGATGAGAGGATGGAGAAATGAATCAAGGATGGGGAAAGAGGGATTTATTGTGAGGCCATGCTTTTGTTAGGGTTTTTTTTCTGCTGACGGAGCGAACATGCAAAGTGCAGGCGGCGGGTTTTATAGGTCACACGCCATTTTTCCCGTGATCTATGGACACGGGCTTTTTTGTAGACTTCTACTGTTGATCATGCATTATTTGGTGCGGCCAAGCATGGTAGCCATTCTCTCATATCCCGCTATTTTCATCCCTTTTGGAGCAGATTATGTAAAGCAAGCTTGGATGAACTGAATTAGTCCTGCGCAGAAAACAGTTACAAAGTCATTCCAATCGCTTCTTTTTTTTACATTATCTGATATAAAGCAGTACTGGTTTAAAAAAAAAAAAATAGGGAAAAAAGTATAATCATGGGAGAAAGAATGGCTTCATTGTTAATCTGATTGAGGATTACTTCATGCTGTGAACATTATCCAATCAGTGGAATCCTCCAGAACAATCTGGCATGCTTGGGCTGGATTATTATTGCTTTATCGTTTTAGGATCGGATAAAGGAGTCAGGTGATGTCATATTTCCCCGTTTATGATAAGAGTGTTAAGGCATAATATGTATTTGATGCCATATTCATTTTTTTATCGGATGGCTTTGAATGTTTAATAGTGAATTGCAACATGTGGAGGATTCAGATGATGCAAAAAGTGAAAGTTTGAGCCCAAACCCCCCCCCCCCCCCCCCCCCCCCAAAATAAAAACTTCTCAGTTTGAAAAATAAAGGCAATCATGTATTTCGATGCATGATAAAATGGTGAAATCTTTAGATCCTGACTTTTATAACAAAGGAAATGTCAGAAAACATCATGGATATGTTGGGTTCATCCCACCAATACTACAAGTTCGTGACCGGACGTTTGTTCGCCGGACGTTTGGTCGCCAGTCTTTTGGTCGCCGGTCTTTTGGTCGCCGGTCAAACAGCACGTAAATATTAAACAGTACTTAGATATTAAACAGTAAGTAGATATTAACCTATCTCTCTTAGATATTGAACTCTCTGTCACCATTTGACTGGCGACCAAAAGACCGTCGACCAAAAGGCCGGCGACCAAAAGACCGTCGAACTAAAGACCGTCGACCAAAAGTCTGGCGACCAAAAGTCCGGCGACCAAAAGTCCGGCGACCAAGAGTACGGCGACCAAGAGTCCGGCGACCAAGAGTCCGGCGACCAAGAATCCGGCGACCAAGAGTCCGGCGACCAAGAGTCCGGCGACCAAGAGTCCGGCGGCCAAGAGTCCGGCGACCAAGAGTCCGGCGACCAAGAGTCCGGCGACCAAGAGTCCGGCGACCAAGAGTCCGGCGACCAAGAGTCCGGCGACCAAGAGTCCGGCGACCAAGAGTCCGGCGACCAAGAGTCCGGCGACCAAGAGTCCGGGTACCAAAAGTGACCAAAACACCAGGTACCAAAAGACCGGGTACCAAAAGACCGGCGACCAAAAGGCCGGCGACCAAAAGACCGGCGACCAAAAGACCGGCGACCAAAAGACCGGCGACCAAAAGACCGGCGACCAAACAATCGAGCACCAAAAATATCATGGATATGTTCAGGTCATCCCACCAATACTACAAGTTTTCTTGCTCAAAAGGACATTAGCAATAAATATCTATATGTAATTTTTTCTTCAGATTTAGGTGATCTGGCGTCCGGATTTAATCAAGGTGAACACTGAGGCCAGTAGGACGTAGTAGCACGGCGCAATCTGCCGGACAACTGACGACATTCAATCGGGACGCTGTGGATTAATCAAAAAAACTCAACCGCCGTTACACGGCCGGTGAGGATTTATCGTGGAGCCGCTAGTGTTTGCTTTTAAACGCTTGATTGGCACGACTGCTTTCAAAACATTTTTTTTATGCAAATTGCTGCTAATGTTTGGGGAGACGGTGTTTCCGAGTCTATTTGTAATCCTGAGCTCATTCCAGCCACTAATATATGCCTGGTGGGAGTTGAATGTCATTGTGTCTTTATCATTGAAAAGTCTTTGATCACATGGTTACTGCTGGATCCAAACGCCATTGACGGTGACGAACCTAACGTAGATGTTTGATTAAAGCATCCGGGAATCCCTATTCCCTTCCATTATGCCATTTGATGCGATATTTAATAACAATTTAATGAAGCCTCTCATTCAAAGTAGTTGTTTGGGTTATTCCGGGATACTTTTATATTTGTGCGAATTTAATCATTTTTTGTATAACAGTTTCTTAAATTTGGGACTGGGGTAAGAACGAGGTAAATCTCCAGGACAGCTGACTGCAGCTAAATCAGAAATGGGCAATCTACGGCCCGCGGGCCACGTACAGCCCGTTAGGATTTTTTAATCTGGCCCGCCGACATTGTCCAATTTTTTTTTTCCCCCAAGATGGCGCCGTCACGTGGAAGCCAGTGGGAGTAGCTCTGTCCACTCTTATTTGTTTTTCGTGTTTTACAGCCCCTCTATCTTTTTTTAAATGACATTTTAATATTTCTTAATACATTCCTTTTTACTTGACTTTGTATTTTATACTTTTTACTTGAATGATGAGTGATGAGTATGTTAATACGTTAGTCCTTTTTTCTGTTTATGTTTCATATGTACTGTTAACTGATGTACTTTTTTATATGTATCATATCTTGTGCTGACCCGTCCCATCTGTCAGATTTTTAAAGTCAATGTGAACCCTGGGCCGAAATGTTTGCCCACCACTGACCTGGAGACTTAACATTTCACCGAGTCCTCGCTCCGAGATACAAGTTCGCAATGAAGATCTGTGATGGACGCTTAAATTGTTGTTGATGCAGCGTGATCGCTATCCAACAACCTTCGTAATTACTCGAAAATTGTCATAGATTGTGACAATCTTTTTGCTTGACATGAAATAGTTTTGCAGAATGGAGGCCCAGTTGTTTAATTTCCAATGGAGTTGTTTTTAAGTTCCGACCTTAATTGTTATTAATGAATACCTGATATGCGATTATTGTTAGTTGTTTTTTGCTTACGCAATTTGATCGAATCAATAACCTTGTAATTGTTTTGATTTGATGCATAAATGGGCAGGAGAAAAAAACATGACGGGGGACAAAGTCAGGATGGAACACCAGAGATGAGCCAATTAATAGATGTATAGTTTTATAATTATATTAAAGTACAATTTTTAATGAACCTAACAGTAGTATTTCCTGGGCTTCCCATTGCCACGTGTAGTAATACGCTAGTGTGATTTCTCTCCCGGCGAGTCCGCCTCCTCTTTTAACGTTGGGTGGAATTAACGCTGTGGCGGCGCGTGGCAAAATGGCAAGATTCCACCGCGCTAACCCTGGCGCATGCAACCCCCCTCCACCGCCTCCAGTTCCTCTCCCAGCAGACGTGCACCACAGGCGTGATTTATCCTACCCCGGAGGCGGCAGACGACATCAGTCCGGCGCGTGCAACCTCACCAAAAATGCATTCTTAGATTTACGCCATGACTCCTAAGATGGAAACCTGGTTAGGGGTCATATCCTGACATTGCGGACAGCTAAGGTCACAAAAAGGATGTACTGTGACTGAATTGTGTATTACGACCTTGTCCACGCTAATTACCGTATTTTCACGACTATAAGGTGCACCGCATCATAAGGCGCATCCTCAATGAATTACATTTTTCCATATATAAGGCGCACTGTATTATAAGGTGCACTGTATTATAAGGCGCACTGTATTATAAGGCGCACTGTATTATAAGGTGCACTGGATTATAAGGCGCACTGTCTACTTTGGAGAAAATTTAAGACTTTTAAGTGTGCCTTATAGTCGTGAAAATACGGTAATTGAAATTGGCTTCCAGGTATGAAGCACTCACTACACAGTCACCTCTAGAGCCAGCCATTGTTGATGTTTTGGGGGGTTTTTTTTGTATAAAATCTTGCAGTGGGGGAGGAGCTATATGATGGAAGATTTTGTAAACTAAGATGGCATCTGCGTATTTAACAGTATTGTTTCAGTTCAGGCGTGTGTTTTTTTTAATATGCGACAGTGGTGGTTTTTCGTTTTTGGTTTTCTGTTTTTTTTTCATATATAAGGCGCACTGGATTATTAGGCGCACTGTCTATTTTGGAGAAAATTTAGGACTATTAAGTGCGCCTTACAGTCGTGAAAATACGGTACATTTATTTACAACTGTGGGAATAACAGTCAAATTGTCCGCTGATTGTAGAAATTTGGAATGTTTTCAAAAGTGCTTTTTTTTTTTTTACCCGTAAGGCTTTTATTACTCGGCTTGTGAAGGTTAACGGCAGTATTTTGTCAAACAATTATTCCTGCTTCACTACGATGAAAATACTTTCACAGCAGGTATTTGGCGTAGAAGCAGGCGGGTATAATTCAGAGCTGCTTTATCATTGAAATATTCATCCAGTAATGGTTCATTTAGCGTGGGCTACTTTGAGAGTAAATGAATGGGATAGGAAAAAAAAGATGATTTTCTTCTTTTTTGGGGACGATGACTTTTATTAAACAAGAAAAATAAGGTAGTTGGGTCTTTTGAAAGCAGTCTAAATACTCAATTTAGTCCTGCTTTCTTTTGGATTGTGTGCGCTTCACTGTGTGTGTGTGTGTGTGTGTGTGTGTGTGTGTGTGTGTGTGTGTGTGTGTGTGTGTGTGTGTGTGTGTGTGTGTAATGAAGTGAATCGCTTAATGTTGTTAGAGGGGAATGGAATTATGGTAATATGGCCAGTGCGCGTTGATCTGCGTTGTTTAAAACAGGGTGAGCGGGTAGTGGAGATCACATCATAATAAGACAGAGCGGGAACCTGCCCATGGAAACGCTATTCACGAGGTAAATCGTTTTGTGGATGCTCGGACGTTTGGTCGCCGGTCTTTTGGTCACCGGACTTTTGGTCCATTTTGGTCGCCGGGCTTTCATCCTCAAATGTTATATTATATTAAATACAAGTGCCTATTGAGTTGCTCTCATTGCAACCGTTTCACCTTTACTTTAGATTAAAAGTAAATGTGTTAAAAAGTGAAATAAAACTGAACAGTAATTGATTTTTTTTCATACCAGTAAAGGGTGCCACACTTGATTTTCCAACTTCAACTCCCAAAATTCATTAAAAAACGAGTAGCAATACAAGCTAAATGACTATTTGGTCACTAAGGAACTACAGTCAAATGTATTTACCTCAAATTCCTGTTTTAATTATGATTCCATTCCCAAAACGTGTCCTTAATTGGTGCTTGGTCCCTTTTGGTCGCCACTCTTGTGTTGACAGAGAGTTTACTATTGAACCCAGGTCTCAAAATTATATGCATGAGAGAGAGTATAATATCGAAGTACTGTTTATTATCCAAGTACTGTTTAATATCCAAGTACTGTTTAATATCCAAATACTGTTAAATATCCAAGTACGGTTTATTATCTAAGTACTGTTTAATATCTAAGTACTGTTTAATATCCAAATACTGTTAAATATCCAAGTACTGTTTAATATCCAAATACTGTTAAATATCCAAGTACGGTTTAACATCTAAGTACGGTTTAATATCTAAGTACTGTTTAATATCTAAGTACATTTGATCGGCGACCAAAAGACCGGCGACCAAACGTCCGTTCACACTTTTCATGAATGTTGTTTGGACACCCGCTTGAAAAACTAAATAAATAAAGAAAATGCGGATCTGGCATGGAGGCAAAACTTTACTCACCGCACTGCTGCATGAGATATCTTTGACCTTGAGCCAGGCCAGGTCGAGGGTTCCCTCTCCCTTGTAGCACGACTGCAACCTGTTCTTGATCCGCTCGTTGATTTTTCGCAGTGAGAAGACGCACAAAGCCGAGTCCTGCGATTCCTCCCGCGGCCTCCTTTTCTGGCCTTTGGAGAAGACGGCGAACAAGACATCGTCGTCCGGCGCCACGTCCAGTGAGCGCGCCAAGTTGGCGCCAGCTTTGGACAGATAGGCCGCCTCCAGAAGTCGATACTCCACATTGTTGCTGACGCAGCCGATGGGCACTTCCACGTACGAGTTAAACACCGTGTCTGTCTTACACAGGCGGACAATCTTGGAAGTGTAGACCTGTTCTCGCCCCGCCGAGGACGACCCGGTAGTGGGGCCGCCTCCCATCTCGGGTTGCAGCGTGAGGAAATAGACAAAGCTTCCACTGGCGAAGCCGTAGATGTAATAAATATCAAAGTCTGGAATAACCGTGAAGGTATCCGAAGGGATCTTAATCATGGAGGCTACAAACTCGTCGTGAAAGACGTAAGCGAACATACCGTCCTCCTCTGAATTCCTGGCTAACTTACGACTGGAGATGGTGGGGAAGTACTCGGGCTTGCCGTCCACTGCCGTGGCCACGAAAAGCATATCCGGGGAGGCGTTGCCGTAGGAGACGATGACGCCGAACACCGAGTCACTCTCGTTGACCCCAGAGAGGTAGTGTTCCTTTTTGTGGAAGGGCTCCCCCAGCTTGAAGAGGTCATCCAGGCGTAGAAGTTTACAGATGCCCTGGTAGAGGCTACCGCATGCTAGCAACCGGTTTTCCCGGTAGTCCATTAGAAGCATCTTATTGACATTGTTGGTGAGCGTTAGCGGCTCGCTACAAGGCTGCACGATCCGGGGTGGGTAGCACTTGCGGTTGTCCTCGTCCGGCCCGGTTTCGTGAGAAACTTGAACCTCCAACCCCGGCGACAGTTTGTAGATGCGGTTGACCGCTCCCAGGTAAACATTGCCATTGCGATAGTCCACCGTTAAATGGTTGAACGTCCATTCGGGATTCTCGCTGCGAAACGACGCGTATGCTTCCTCCTCCAGAGAAGCCGTGATCACTTGGGAATTGCCGCCGTGGGATTGCGGCGTTCTGGCTAGTGTGGATAGGAAAGAGCACAGGAAATAAAACAGGTGCGTTCCCGACTGGGCGTGGGACATCATGGCGAGGCCGGGGAGGGCTGCGAGGAGCGGGAAGGAGGCGCAGACCACTGCCGTCAGCCAATCGGGATCGAGCTTATTTCAAGATGGAGGGCATGATGCACCTGGAAGGGAGTAGGGAAAAAAATGGTAAGAGGCAGGACACATTTAGCCAAACCAATCGACGTTGTGGAGATGTGGAGTCCTCCCAAACGTTTGTACTATAACAAGATTCAAATCTTACTATGGAGTTAAAGCAGGGGTGGGCAAACTTTTGGGCCCGGGGGCCACATTGACTTTAAAAATTTGACAGAAGGGCCAGGTCAGCACCAGATACGATACATATAAAAAAGTGCATCCGTTAACAATACATATAAAACTTAAACAGAAAAAAAGGACTAAAGTATTAACATACTCATTACTCATCATTCAAGTAAAAAGTATAAAATACAAAGTCAAGTAAAACGGAATGTATTAAGAAATATTAAAATGTCATTTAAAAAAAGATGAAGGGGCTGTAAAACTCAAAAAAATGAGTGGACAGAGCTACTGCCACTGGCTTCCTCGTGACATCGCCATTTTGGGGTAAAACAAAAAAATTGGACAACATCGGCGGGCCGGATTAAAAAGCCTACCGGGCCGTATGTGGCCTGCGGGCCGTAGTTTGCTCACCACTGGGCTAGCTGATTATTTCAAATCTGTAAATAAAATCAAATAAAAATAGAGTACACCTTGTAAAATGATGGAGAAATGGCAATTGTGGTTTGCCCATGTATGGGTTAGTCCTTTTGTAGCGTATGTTTATGTAACTTGAAGTTATTTGGATTCAAAGACAACTTTTGCCATTGTTAAATTTGCACCAAACTGTTTTTTTTTTTGTAATATCAGGAATGAAAAAAAACATTATTATATGAGATTTAGTACGTTTTTTTGTATGTTTTGTGAACCATAAGTTGTTTGATTACAAAAGGCTTTTGGTGACAAAACTGCTTATCGTGTAATATTAGTAGATTTAAACAATATCAAAATGAATGTCCTAAAATTTTGAGATTACAATCATTATATTGCTTTATTGTTTATTAATGCAACAATAGTCAGTGTGAAAATTGACGGTTTATTAGATCCCTTTTGATAAAAGTTTACAGTCTATAGTTTGATGAGAATGACTTAATATTGTTAATTTTAAATGAATAAAATGGTGGTTTGTCTTGAGATTTTTGCAATGCAAAAGTGTAGCACAGCTCAAAAAAAGGTTGGGAAACACTGATCTATCTGATTCTCCGCCAGAGGAGCAAATTGCAACCTTTAGCCATTTCCCAACAGGGCGCTATGCCTGCTGACTCTGCACGCCGCGCACCACCTTCACTTTGTCTTTTGCAAACTAACACAAAAGCGGAACAACAATTAGGGATGGAAAATGCTAGCACTTGCAGAAATGAGCCTACCGCGATGTCATGAGGTCACTACAAACGTGGTAAAAAGACACCCAAAAGATACAACTGCATTTCCTGCAAATACGGCAGTGCGTACGATGTCACTTGGGTGCAGTGCGATAAAACAATGAGGCTATGACACTTTTGCTGCTGTTGATGCGTTTAGGCGAGGTGTTAAACTCAAAAAGGCTTTAATAATGATGAAGCCCAAGCAAAAACTAATGACACATTGACAATAACACAAAATGGAATGAACAAACACGAGGAGCTTAAACACACAGACACAGAGGCCACGAGGAACCGTGACCGGGCGTTTGGTCGCCGTTCTTTTGGTCGCCGGTCTTTTGGTCGCCAGTCTTTTGGTCGCCAGTCTTTTGGTCGCCAGTCTTTTGGTCGCCAGTCTTTTGGTCGCCAGTCTTTTGGTCGCCAGTCTTTTGGTCGCCAGTCTTTTGGTCGCCAGTCTTTTGGTCGCCAGTCTTTTGGTCGCCAATCTTTTGGTTCTTTTTGGTCGCCAATCTTTTGGTTCTTTTTGGTCGCCGGTCTTTTGGTCCCTTTTGGTCGCCGGTCTTTCAGTCGCCAGTCAAATGTACTTAGATATTAAACAGTACTTAGATATTTAACTCTCTAATATAATTTTCAGAGCACATTTCAACAGTACTTAGATATTAAACAGTACTTAGATATTTAACTCTCTAATATAATTTTCAGAGCACATTTCAACAGTACTTAGATATTAAACAGTACTTAGACATTAAACAGTACTTAGATATTTAAAAGTACTCAGATATTAAACAGTACTTAGACATTAAACAGTACTTAGACATTAAACAGTACTTAGACATTAAACAGTACTTAGATATTAAAAAGTACTTAGATATTAAACAGTAGTTAGATATTAAAGAGTACTTAGATGTTACACAGTACTTGGATATTAAACAGTATTTAGAAATTAAACAGTACTTAGATATTAAACTCTCCCTCTTAGATATTAAACTCTCCCTCTTAGATATTAAACTCTCCCTCTTAGATATTAAACTCTCGCTCTTAGTTATTAAACTCTCTGATATAATTTTGCGAGCTGGCTACAACAATAAACTCTGCCACCAAAAGACTAGCGACTAAAAGACCGGCGACCAAACGTCGCGACCACCCGAGGAACAGGTGGGTGACCCAAGAAAAGGCCAGTAGGTAGGAACATAAGATAGGTAACATAAGGCTATTCAATAGGCAATCAAAAGGGCAACAAACACAACTAACTGAAATCCTGATCTCACCAGGTCGCCATATTTCCCTGGAAGTGAAAAGAAGCGATAAAATAATAATTCCGAGTAAATAATTGTAGCTTTACTGCCTCACTTCTTCTACAAGAGGTCAAAGTCATGACAAGGCGCTCGGATTTCATCACCTTGAATGGATCACATTTGGCAAAAAGTGACAAATAGCACCAAAAGCGACCGATCTCAACATTCCGATCTTGCTCGCGCCCAACGAGTGAAGTCATTAACGACCATTTGTAAGATTTAAAAGAGCAAATTGGCCCATTTCCAAGAGCATTTAAGCAATCTTTAACATCTGCCAGGAAAACCTTTTAGGTTTGGTCTCGATGACAGCCTAAATGCGGGTTTCTTGGCTAGATGTGAGATGTAGTTCAAGAGCTATCGCTTGTCAAGATAATCTATTTCTATTCAATGACTCAAGTGTTAAACCGTGGGGAAGAAAAATGACAACCTGCAAATGAAGATCCAACACAGTTAGATTGAGATTAAGAAAGAAAATGCTCAAGCCAAAAAAAATAACAACCACGATAACGATGTGACCGGACGTTTGGTCGCCCCGGTGAATATAATTTTGAGAGCTGGTTTCAACAGTAAATATTTAGATATTAAACACTATCATGAATATAATTGTAATAAACTCTGTCATGTTGTCAAACGTCCGGGGCGACCAACCGTCCCGGGCGACCAACCGTGCCGGGCGACCAACCGTCCCGGGGCGACCAACCGTCCGGGGCGACCAAACGTCCGGGGCGACCAAACGTCCGGGGGGACCAAACGTCCGGGGCGACCAAACGTCCGGGGCGACCAAACGTCCGGGGCGACCAAACGTCCGGGGCGACCAACCGTCCCGGCCGACCAACCGTCCCGGCCGACCAACCGTCCCGGGCGACCAACCGTCCCGGGCGACCAACCGTCCCGGGCGACCAACCGTCCCGGGCGACCAACCGTCCCGGGCGACCAACCGTCCCGGGCGACCAACCGTCCCGGGCGACCAACCGTCCCGGGCGACCAACCGTCCCGGGCGACCAACCGTCCCGGGCGACCAACCGTCCCGGGCGACCAACCGTCCCGGGCGACCAACCGTCCCGGGCGACCAACCGTCCCGGGCGACCAACCGTCCCGGGCGACCAACCGTCCCGGGCGACCAACCGTCCCGGGCGACCAACCGTCCCGGGCGACCAACCGTCCCGGGCGACCAACCGTCCCGGGCGACCAACCGTCCCGGGCGACCAACCGTCCCGGGCGACCAACCGTCCCGGGCGACCAACCGTCCCGGGCGACCAACCGTCCCGGGCGACCAACCGTCCCGGGCGACCAACCGTCCCGGGCGACCAACCGTCCCGGGCGACCAACCGTCCCGGGCGACCAACCGTCCCGGGCGACCAACCGTGCCGGGCGACCAACCGTCCCGGGCGACCAACCGTCCCGGGCGACCAACCGTCCCGGGCGACCAACCGTCCGGGGCGACCAAACGTCCGGGGCGACCAACCGTCCGGGGCGACCAAACGTCCGGGGCGACCAAACATCCGGGGCGACCAAACATCCGGGGCGACCAAACATCCGGGGCGACCAAACATCCGGGCGACGAAACGTCTGACTGCCCAATAACGCAATGTGGGACGAATTGAAACCCAGAGGAAACGGCAAACGTTGAAAACGGCAGTTTGGTTGGAAAAAAAATGGAACCGCCGAAGAACTCGTGAAAAAGTCTAGCCTGGACATCAACTCAAACTTCATCTCATGATGAATAGCCACAAGCGACAATAAAATGAAGCGGCACCGTTGAACTAATCCTGCTAGCCTCCCCTTCCTTCAATCCACGCAGAAATAAATAATGATTGAGCGATCAGGCCTGACATGGGGCTAAACTAACACTGTGAACAGATGGCACACTCATTCCTCTCAGGAAAACGGGAGCGGCGAGGAGCCGCCGCCGCCGCCGCGTCCTTGGGTGTTTACATCAGGACGCGGATTAGCGGCGTGGATTACTGTCAACGGATACCCACTCTGGATGCAAGAGTGGGGAGGTTCTAATCCAACAAAGATATCATGAAGACGGGCCGAAGGAATGGCAGAGCAATTGAAATGAGATTAAGATGTTGGAATTGGAAAAATTGGAAGACAGACTTTTCTTATATTTCCTTTATTGATTGTATGACTAAAACATTACCTTATGTAAATGTATTGAAAATTACTTAACTCGATGCCATGAGTACAGTTGTACCTCGACATAGGAGCAATTTGGGAAAAGAGTAAAATTTTGGGCAAATATTTTGAGATACGAGTAAAATTTCGGGCAAATTTTTATCTTGAGATACCAGTAAAATTTTGGGCAAATATTTTGACATACGAGTAAATTTTTGGGCAAATATTTCTCTTGAGATACAAGTAAAATTTCGGGCAAATATATATCTTGAGGTACGAGTAAAATTTCGGGCAAATATTTATCTTGAGATACGAGTAAAATTTTGGGCAAATTTCTATCGTGAGATACGAGTAAAATTTCGGGGAAATATCTTGAGATACGAATAAGATTTCGGGCAAATATCTTAAGATACGAATAAAATTTCGGGCAAATATCTTGAGATACGAATAAGATTTCGGGCAAATATCTTGAGATACGAATAAAATTTCGGGCAAATATCTTGAGATACGAGTAAAATTTCGGGCAAATATCTTGAGAGACGAGTAAAATTTCTGGCAAATATTTTTCTTTAGATTCGAGACAAATTTTGATATGCGAGCGTAAAGTGGACAGGAGAGGCTGCACATAAGAACATCATGGGGACTGTCTTTCTGGTCGCAACTCCCTCGTGTAATGTCTCTACGAGCACTGGGCGGAGCTTTGCATTTGTTTTTTTGCCATTCGTCAATGTGAATGGCTTGTTGGCTAATACAAGAGGAGTATATACTACTTTTTGTTGGCAAGTAGTTGTGCGTTTTCCTATTGTGAGGACATTTGTGTGCATCATTTTGGTAATATTTTGAAGGGAATACAAAAGCAAACAACCCTCGATAGGTTGCATCTGAAAGTCAGGGTTGAGGCGGGGCAAATAGAGCCAACCCGGGAGAAGAAAGGTATACAAATTTAAAAGAAAATTAGAATTAAGTCTAGTGTAAGGATAGATTAAACGTATTTTTTAGTGTCAGCATTGTAATCAAAGTTCATTTAAATTTGTTTATGTTATGTTACGAGCGTGTTGTCGTGCAAAAAGCCTCTCCCTCTTACTCCCCTCCTCGTAATGCGTCTAATTTTAATACAATTAAACACATTTTAGTACTATGAAACACATTTTAGTACTATGAAACACATTTTAGTACTATGAAACACATTTTGTACTTCTAAACACATTTTCTGTACTATTAAACACTTTTAAACTATTAAACACATTTTGTACTTCTAAACACATTTTCTGTACTATTAAACACTTTTATACTATTAAACACATATTTAGTACTAATAAACACATTTTTGTATTATTAATCACATTTTAGTACTATCAATCACATTTTAGTACCTTAAACATATTTTAGTACTATTAATCACATTTCAGTGCTATTAATCACATTTTAGTCCAATTAAACATATTTTAGTAATATTAAACCACTAGGTATTTGTTACTTTGTTAATGGATGGCGAATTTGACCAAATAAAATATCTTGTTTCTGGTGTATTTTCAGAGGGTCGGAACAAATTAATTAGTTTTTCGTTCATTTCAATGGGAAACATTCATTTGAGTTATGAATAAACCGACATACGAGCTCATTCCCGTAACGAATTAAGCTCCTATCTCGAGGTACCACTGTATAAGCAATGTCGGAACGAGATACTTCCCTTGTAATGTCTGAAAAAAAGAAGCAATCCAACGCAAGTACCCGGCGGATTTTACCCGACATCTGCCTATCTTTTCCACCATCTGTGTAATATTTTACACCCCCCCCCCCCGCCTTCACTTATTAAAACCAATCCAGAAATGGCCTCTAAATTCCAACCCCTTGGAGTTGTGCCTTTAAAAAGTAGCCTTTGATGTATTGTTGCACAAAGAGTGTTTTCCAAAAGCCACTCCTTCATAATTCCCTATCATCTATATCTAACATTTTTTCTTGAGAATATGCCTCACAATCGCAAAGACTGGAGAGTTTTCTTTAATTAAGAGCACTGCAAGCCAAGAATCACTGTTCAATGTTTAAAAAGGCAGAGTTGTTTCTTTCTGGTAACGAATTCAAAGCCTTAAGCCATTCCTCCTTTTTTCAGCCGTCAATTTCCCAGACGTGGACGAGGGGGACGCGACTGACAAATCAGCTCTCGCCTCCGTCAGCTGCACGCCAGCATCATCTCCAGTCCCGACACGTCTTCCTCATGTTGCTTCATCTCGCCACTCCTCAGTCTTTAGTCACTCCCTCTCTGGAGGTGCCAGCTCTCTACTACCGCAAGCACACTGAAAATCTCTTTTTAATGTTGCAGCTAATCATGAGTGGTGCTTCACGTGGAATATTTTACACTCACTAGCCACAATGTTACGTAAAAACCCAAGTGTACACACAAAACAAATTGCCCTTTTTGTAAAAGTTTTTTTTCCATACCACTGATCCTCACAAAAAATCAACGTGACCGGACGTTTGGTCGCCGGTCTTTTGGTCGCCGGTCTTTTGTTCGCCGGTCACTGGTCTTTTGTTTAAGTACTGCTGAAAACAGTATATATTTAGATATTAAACTCTCTCATTAATATAATTTTGAGAGCTGGTTTCAACAGTAAACTCTGTCATCATTTTTCCGGCGACCAAAAGAGATCAAAAGACCGGCGACCAAAAGACCGGCGACCAAAAGACCGCCGACCAAAAGACCGGCGACCAAAAGACCGGCGACCAAAAGACCGGCGACCAAAAGACCGGCGACCAAAAGACCGGCGACCAAAAGACCGGCGACCAAAAGACCGGCCACCAAAAGACCGGCCACCAAAAGACCGGCCACCAAAAGACCGGCCACCAAAAGACCGGCCACCAAAAGACCGGCCACCAAAAGACCGGCG